>NC_043702.1:146588114-146839937 GCF_006229205.1 Suricata suricatta
AAACAAACAAACAAACAAACAAACAAATAAAATGGAGATGTACTCAGAAATGAACATATGGGGCCAGTGAGGATCCACATTTATGGAAGAAAAAAATAAGCCATTGAATCAAAAATAGAAGACATCTAACTAATCTGGGTGTTATTTGAAGCCATTTTCCAGCACTATACCCTCCTTGTCAAATGATTCTTACTGGGAACCTGGGTGGCTCAGTCAGTTAAGCATCTGACTTTGGCTCAGGTCATGATCTCACTGTTTGTGGTTTCAAACTTTGCCTCGGGATTGCTGCTGTCAGGGCAGAGCCTGCTTCACATCCTCTGTCCTCCTCTCTCTCTGCCCCTCCCCAGCTCATGGGTGCATGCTCTCTCTCTAACTCTCTCAAAATAAATAAATTAAAAAACAAAACAAAAAAAACTCCAATGATCTCTTACCTGCTTTAAACACTTACTGCTTTGTGGGTGGTTCTGATTTATATTGTGATATTGGGTTGAACCCTTCCTCTCTATAAATCCCATCCCTGTGCCCAGTTTTGCTCTTTGGGACAACACAGAAGAACTTCATGCTCTTTCCATTCTCAAAATACTTGAAGATATCAGACATGTGCCCTCTTGCATCTTCTTTTTTCCAAGCTAATTGTTGTGAGTTTTCTCAACATTGATCTGTGACCGTGTTTCTGATCTCTCTCTTCTGGCTGAACACACCCTAAATTATAATGTCTCTTACTACAGTGCAAAGTTGAAACTGAATCCATATGTGGTTAAACAGGCTCACAGTCCAGCGGTTGGCATATTATAATTCTGTTAATGTAGCCTAAAATTGCATTCAGATTTTAATAACCCCATCATACCATCGGGCTGTGCACAGTGGGCATGTAATTAGATGAATAATTAAAACCCCAGATCTTCATATAGACTATCAAGTTGCCCCTCCCCTTTTTTGTGTGCTTTATTTGGGGGTTATAAAATATCCCTCTTTGTTTCAGCTTGTTATTTTGATATGTAGCTAGTTTTTTATGATTAAAAGAGTAGATTGATGCTTTAAAAATTATTTTTCATTGTAAAAATTCAGATGATAATCGTACAAAATAGAAAGTAAAAATCATCCTAAATTCTACACCTAGGAGTGATTACATTTTTTAAAAAGTCAACATACAAGTTTGTGTTTATAATGGTATCAAAGAAAACATCATTTATAATAGTAAGTTTACTGTTGCATTGTTAATTATGGTTTATCTTTTTAAAAATATTTATTTATTTATTTATTTATTTATTTTTAGAAAGAGAGAGAGAGAGAGAGCATGAGAGGGGCATAAGGAGAAAGAGAATCTTAAGCAGGCTCTATGCTCAGCACGGCAGAATCCAATGTGGGGCTTAATCCCATGACCCTGGTATCATGATCTGAGTCAAAATCAAGAGTCAGACACACAACTGACTGAGCCACTGAGGACCCCCTGCTTTGTCATTTTTAAGTTTAGAAAGAAGTCTGTGGCATAATACCTAAAAAATACAAGTTGCCAACCTGTATAATTCCACTTTTGTTACTTAAAAATGAAACTCCATGCATATTGATATGAAATATATAATTTTAAAACTGGGATCACACTATATTCTGTCTTGTAACAGGCTCTTTTCTCTCAGCATATACTTCTTTTCAGGTAATAAATAGAGAATAACTGCATTACTTTTAATGATTGTATAGTATTCTATTGCATTTGTGAAGTGCAACTTAGATAAGTAATTTGCTTCCAAATTACACTTTTATGAGCAGAACTATGGTAAACAGTCTTTCTGCACTTTCTGATTATCTCCTTTGTATAAATTACTAGATGCACTACTATCATATTTTTTTTTAATTTCTAAATTTGTCATCTACTTTGTCTCTCCTAGTTTTGTATTTTCAGTAAATGTGATAAGCACACCTTTTTTCCTAATCTGAATTTGATAAAAATTCCAAAAACAGACTCAGGTCAAGGGTTGCCTCCTCTATAAAGTGTTTTTAATGCCTCCCCTCCTCCCACCTCAGATCAACTGCTCTTTTCTTTGTGTTCACTGCATTCACATTCTATAGCCAATCATTTTTAATTTTTTATCGTTTATTTATTTATTCATTTGCTTTCCCATAGAGTCTGCTAGACAGCAAAAACCAAGCCTTCTGAGTTTTACTCTCCTGCTCCCACCCAAGTGAACACAGTCACTGGCACCTAGTAGGACATTATGAATGAGAGAAGAAACGAATGATTGAAGGCTTCAACACAGGATCAAGGACAAATTCCCTTGCTTGCTCATAAATCCTAATTTTTAGGTTGATTTGAACTTTTAGGCAAAAGTCAGCACAGAAATTTCATTATAGTTAAGTCATTTATCACGTCATTTATTTCTTCTACACAGATGTCATTCATTCATTTTTTCCCCCACAAAATCTATGGAGTGTTTAATATGTTACAAAGTTACTGAAGTAAGAGCTATGGGAAAATACAAAAAGGAACCTAACCTCAATAAGGAAACCGGCTGTAAGTGCTATCATTACCATAATGAATAGGAACCACAAGAGAAGTCTAGTCAAAATGCTATTAAAATTCACAGAAGCCAAAATTAGTTTCCTTGGTGGGCAGAGATGATGGTGGTGAAAGTTCATAAGGTTGAATTGAAGTGGGAGAGGCCAGAAGTTCTTCTAGGATTTTGATGGATTCATCTCTCACATTTAGGTCTTTCATCCATTTTGAATTTATTTTTGCATATGATGTAAGAAAGTGGTCAAGTTCCATTCTTTCGCATGTTTTCCCAACACCCTCTGATGAAAAGACTGTCTTTTTTCCATTGCATATTCTTTTCTCCTTTGTCAAAGGTTAGTTGACCATATAGTTGTGGGTCCATTTCTGGGTTTTCTATCTGTTCCGTTGATGTATGTGTCTGATTTTCTGTGCTAGTACTGTCTTGATCACTACAGCTTTGTTATATAACTTGAAGTCTGGAATTGTGATTCCTCCCACTTTGCTTTTTCAAAATTGCTTTGGCTATTTTGTGTCTCTTGTGATTCCATACAAATTTTAAGACCGTTTGTTCTTGCTCTATGAACAACAATTGCCTTTTTATTCACCAATAATGAATAAGGAGGAAGAGAAATCAAGGAATTGAACCCATTTACAATTGCACCAAAAACCATAAGATACCTAGGAGAAAACCTAACCAAAAAGATAAAAGATCTGTATTTCAAAATATATGAAACACTTATGAAAGAAATTGAAGACGACACAAAAAATAGGGAAAAAAGTCCCTGCTCATGGATTGGAAGAACAAATATTATTAAAATGTCTGTACTACTCAAAGCTATCTACATATTTAATGCAATCCTTATCAAAATACTCAGGAAATTTTTAAAATCTCAGGTGCCCTGAGGTGCCTGGCTGGCTCAGTCAGTAGAGCATGCAACACTTGATCTCAGGGTTGTGCGTTTGAGCCTCATGTTGGGTATAGAGGTTACTTTAAAAACATAAAAATGAACTCTGAATGCTCTGGTTGCATTATAAAGCACCCCAGGTGAGTCCAGTGTCCCACAACATTCAAAGGCTACTGATACGAGAGTACTCAAGATATTCAAAAGAAAGGAAATGGGGACACTAACTCTACCATATACCAAGATATATTATAAAATTATAGCAATTCAAACAGTGGCACTGGCCTGGATATACAACAGATGGATGAAATAGAGCCCAAAAATAGATCAATGTACATACTTGGGGAATGTAGAATAAAAATTGAAATAGTTCAAAGAAAGATAAGTTAATCAATATTATGGTACAGCTGGCTAACTATTTGAGGCAAAATTTAATTGAAACTCTGTCTTACTCCTTAGGATCAGTCCTGAGTGGCCTTCTCCTTGTACCCCTGCCCCCTACCCCCTCTAATTTATTTTCTACCCAACAGCCAAAACGATCTTAAAACCCATGATCAGATCCTGCTTCTCTCCTCTTATGACCCTGACAGTGCCTTCTAAGTCCTGACAAGTTGGTCCAGGCTCTCTCTTTGGCCTAGCCTCCCATCTGCCCCTCTACTTTCTTCTTTGTGTGTGTGTGTGTGTGTGTGTGTGTGTGTGTACTTACATATTTTAAGAGAGAAAGAGAAAGAGTGTGAGCAGAGGAGGGGAAGAGAGAGAGAGAGAGAGAGAGACTCCCAAGCAAGCTGCCCCTCTCCTTTCGCTCCCTCTGCACCGCCACCCTGCTCTGTGAGCCTGAAACACACTAAACTCTCACCATATCAGGAACTTTGTGCTGCCTTTCCTTCTGCCTAGTCCTTCCTCTTGCCTTGAGGTCTCAGGTTCAAAGTCCCCTCTACTGAGGGGCATTTCCTAACCTAACCCTTTGGGACATTCCCCATCCTATACCCATAATTCTCCCTCATTGCATTCATGCAGACATTGCACATACTTCCTTATTAGCTCATGCCATATGAGTAATTACCATATTTATTTGTTTCTTTTTTGCCCATCTCCCCTAAGCTCCAGGAATAAAGACTTGTCAATCTGGTCACTGCTAAGGTCTCAGGATCTAATACATAGTCGGTGCTCAATAAATATTTGCCACATGACAGAAAACCTTGCATGAGGTAGAAGCTAGGCCTGAGATACAAGAGAGTGATCTGCTCTTGGTCCATTGGCAAATTCCTGAAGTAGGTATGGTCACCTGCAGTCTTCTTCTGGAAGAGAATTCCTAAGTCTTAAAAGGGTCCTACCCAGTCGGGATGGGTTCCTTCCCCTGTTAGGAGCTGTATCCTGAGAGGTATAGCAGGGTTCTAAGCTGAACCTTTTTCCAAAACTCTGACATCCAAACTGGGCATCAAATCCTTCTTAGTCACGCTTTTCAGTATATAGGCCATAATCCTTGAGGAGAACAAAATAACAGGTTAGCAGCATAATTTTGATTTCTCTCTGCATCTGATGAGTAGAATCCATTAAAATAGTTATAAATGTTAATGCCAAAAAATGCCTTACATACCATCTCCCAATAACTATAAAACAGCCCAGCTTTTTATTTTACGGATGAAGAAAATCAGGCCCAGGGAAATTCAGTGGCTCGTCCAGTAAATAGTAGTGATGGGGTCTGTCTCTCACCCGCTTCTTGACATGCTATTCCGAGCCTCTGCTATGATAATATGATAATGTGACTCTCCACCTCATTGAGGAAAAACCATTTTGAAAACAACTCATTTAGAAAACTTAACTTCATTATTATTATCCATTAACTTTCACATCTTCTGCAAGCGGTAGGCAGTATAGTCTTATTTGCTTCCTCTAGAAGCATTAAAAACAATTCGGGGGGCGGGCTCAAACCCAAGATGGGAACTCTCGGCTTTATGTAGAGGCAGAGAGGCGGAGCTTCAAGGTGACAGATCGGACCTGAGTGGCCTCCTCTGGCACTGTTGTGAGAAGATGAAGCCTGGTGTTAGAAAACATTCAAAGCAGGGCACCCTCTGAGGATGTCTCTAGGGCCCTGGGCGGGGCAGAGGCCTTTTGGAGACCACAGTGATGGCTGCAAAACACGGCTTTCCAAAGGGGTGAGACAGCTTTGTCTTCTCCTACTCTTTCTGACCAAAAGAATGATATAAGGAGAAGAGTTATCTAAGGTTGTGGTACCTAGAACAAGATGATCTTTGGCTTTTATTCCCCTTTACATTGTAATTATTTTTCATAGAGGGAATATGAGCACGTGCAAACTCCACAGGCATCACACAACAAATTAACTGGAAATGCTGATGAGCACCTGCTAACCAAGAGCTTATGTAAGACTGCTCCGGTCGAACTCTGGTCTTTTAAAAAAATACACATTTTTTTTTAAATTAATGTGGTTCTTAATTTAAGAACTTTAAGAAAACCAGAATAGATGCCATTATTTTTAGAAGACTATGTTATTTTGGGCACCTGGGTGGCTCCATCATTTAAGTGTCTGACTCGACTTCAGCTCAGGTCCTAATCTCACGGTTCATGGGATCAAGCCTCACATCAGGCTCTGTGCTGAGTGTGGAGCCTTCTTTGGATTCTCTCTCTTCCTCTCTCTCTGTGCCTCCCTGACTCTTACACACTGCCTCTCTCTCTCTCTCTCTCTCTCTCTCTCTCTCAAAAATAAATAATAAATAAACTTTTTAAATGTTTAAAAAAAAGAAAATTGCATTTTTAATTTATTGTGGTACTTGGGGCCACTGCTAGTTTAACTGCTAAAAGTATACTCTGCATTGAGAACATATTCTGACTATTGACTAAACTCACTATCAAGTCTTATCTCTGTCATCAGTACTGAGCAGTGCTTTAATCAAAAGACCTCAAAGCAGTTTCAAGACAATATATCTAAACTTTCAGGCCCTGGGAAAGAATTCTAATTTTAAAATTTCATTTTAATTCCAGCATAGGTAACATACAGTGTTATATTAGTTTCAGGTGTAGAAAGAATACTATTCTGGATTGCCAAAGTATGTGAATTCATCCTTAATCATCAAAGAATAATTACATTTTAGGATCCTGCCAGAAAATGTAACTTGAACTCTCTGCTACCCCCTTCTTATCAAAACCCACTTATGATAAATGATATTAATGGACAATTTCCAGAGGATACATAGCCTGTCTACTCCTAGATATTCTCAATTTTTTCTGGGATCAAGCCAAACCATCAGAGAGTCATATACTCGATTATAACATTTTGAACTCTCCTAGGACTTTTTTCCCTTTTGGTAACATCGGTATTGAGATATAAATGTTTCACTCATTTAAAATGTACAGTTCAGTGGTTTTTAGAAAACTCATAGAATTGTATAAACATCAACACAGTCAATTTTGGAATACTTTTATCATCTAATGACAACAATAACAAACGTACCCATTAGCTAATCACCTCCCCAGAGCCTGTCTTAAAACAACCACTAAGTTGCTTTCCATCTCTTTAGATTTGCCTCTTCTGGACATTTCATATAAATGGAATTTTATAATATGTAGTCTTTTGTGACTGGCTTCCTTCAGTACTTAACATAATATTTTCAAAGTTCAGCCGTGTCGTAACATGTGTCAGTACTTCATCCTTTTTAGTGGCCAAATAATAGTCCATGGTATAGATATGCCACATTTTATTTATCCATTCATCAGTTGATGGACATTTGGGTTGTTTCCACCTTTTGAATATTATGAATAATGCACCTATAAATCTTCCTCTACAGGTTTTTGGGTGGATTTATCTTTTTGTTTCTTTTAGGTATATGCCTAAGAGTGGAATTGCTGGGCCAAATAGTATCTTTTGTGTAAATTTTTTTTCATTTTTAAAAAATGTTTACTTATCTTTGAGAGAGAGAGAGAAACAGAGCATGAGCAGGGGAGGGGAAGAGAGAGAGGGAAGCACGGACTCCAAAGCAGTCTCTAGGCTCCAAGCTTCAAGTTATCAGCACAGAGCCTGACGTGGGGCTCGAACCCATGAACTGCAAGATCATGACCCATGAACTGCAAGGTAAGTGTCAGTAGGACACTCAATGGACTGAGCTACCCAGATACCCCTCATTATGTTTAAATTTTTGAGGAACTGCAAGATTGGTTTCCACAGTTACTATATATTCTCACAATGAGTCTGTGAGGTTCTGATTTCTCCACATCCTCCCTAACACTTGTTATTAATTGAGTAAATGCTATGCCCAAGGTAAGGTTCAAACTCACAACCCCGAGATCAAGAGTTGCATGCTCCACTGACTGAGTCAGCCAGCTGCCCTATCTGAATTTTTGATTGCTGCCATCCCAGTCAGAGAGAAGTAGCATTTTGTTGTTGTTTTGATTTGCATTTCCCTCATGACTAATGATGTTGAGCATCTTTTCATGAGGTTATTGGTCACTTGTATATTTTCTTTGAAGAAATGCCTATTCAGATCCTTTAATCATTATTTAAATTGGGTTATTTGTTGTTTTATTATTGAATTGTAAAGGTTCTTGATATATTCAAAAAGAAGTTCCTTATATTTGCAAATATTTTCTTTCATTCTGTGGGTTGTCTTTTCAATTTTTGTTGCTGAGTTCTTTGAAGCACAAAAAATTCAATGTTAAGGAATTCCCATGTACTTGTTTGTGCTTTTTTGTTATATCACAGAATCCATTGTCACATAGATTCACCTTACATTTTTTCCTAAGGGTTTTCTAATGTGAGATTTTACTTTTATGTCTTTGATTCATTTTGAGTTAATTTTTTTATGGTGTGAGGTAAGGACCCAATTCATTCTTTCGCATGTAGCTCTTCCAGGATTCTTTTTTACCGAGGAGCATCTTAGCATTATAGTAAACTCTTATAAAAAAGCTCTGTGAAACACATCTTTGTATTTTTTGAAACAATGTGGTTGATTAGTAACAGTGTTCACTACATCACACAAGTTTCCCTGATGAAGACCTACAAAAGAGATTGTTCTCAAGCTTTGGTTCCAGGAGTATTTATACTATAGATATAGTGAATTTGCCACATATAAGACCATTCTTTGGCATTCAGGAAAGCTCAGATCTGAAGGTGCTGCCCATCTCTAGTAATATATATGTTTAAGATGGACATTTTGTGTATGGTATTGGCTCTGATTTCATCTTCTCCTACTTTTAGATTTTTCTGACTTCCTCATCTGTTTTATTTTCATTCAGTTGCATTACATGTATCCTTGGGACCACTTCACATTGCTTTTTGAAACCAAATAAGGTAGAAATAAGTAAAAACCTCCAAAAATCAATACTTTTGGTATTCCTGAATTTTGTCTCATACCATGGTTCCTTGTCAACATACCTGAATCCCATAGTAGAATTCATGGACAAATAAAGCCTTTTTTTACCTTTTTCTTTTCTGCACCCTACCCCCATCAATTCCCTAAAAGATTGTGTATTTAAAATGTTATTTAAATAATTTTTTTTAGAAAGAGAGCACAAGTGTGAGCAGAGGAGAAGGAGAACCTTAAGCGGGCTGCATGGTCAGCACAAAGCCTGACATGGGGCTCAACCTGACCCCACAACCCTGGTACCATGAGCCAAATCAAGAGTCAGATATTCAACCAACTGAGCCATCCAGGTGCCCCATAAGATAAAATGTGTTAAATGATTGAATGAGTGAGTGAAAAAAATGAGTAAGTGAATGAATAGTTAACAAACAGTTGAAGAATAGATTTCACCTAGCTGAAAGTAGGTTAAGAGCCTTCTCCCTCTCTCAACAAAGTGGATAGAGATGGAACATACCTCTAAATAAAGGTCACATATGACAAGCCCACAGCTAACATCATACTCAACAATGAAAAGCTTCAGCGTTTCACTCAAGATCAGGAGCAAGACAAGGATGCCCACTCTCACCACTCTCACAGTTTCAACATAATACTGGAAGTCTTAGCCAGAGCAATTAGGTAAGAAAAATAAATACATAAATAAATAAGTAGCATCTAAAATGGACAGGAAGAAGTATACAACATGGTTTTATACAACATAGTTTTATACATTAAACCCCCCCTCTTTATAATACATGGAAGTCTCCACCAAAAAACTGTTAGAATTAATGAATAAATTCAGAACAGTTGCAGGGTACAAAATCAATATGCAAGAGTCTGTTCTGTTTTTAGACACTAACAGTGAACATCAGAGAGAAATTAAGTGAACAATTCCACTTACAACTGCATCCAAAGAATAAAATGCCTAGGACAAAATTTAATCAAGGAAGTAAAAGATTAATACACTGAAAAAAACTATAAGACACTGATGAAAGAAATTGAAGAAAGGGGTGCCTGGGTGGCTCAGTTTGTTAAGCGTCTGACTCTTGATCTTGGCTCAGGTCATGATCTCATGGTTTGTGAGACTGAGCCCTGCATCAGGCTCTGCACTGACAGTATGGAGCCTGCTTAGGATTTTCTCTTTTCCTCTCTCTCTCTGTGCCTCCCTGGCTTACACACACACACACACACACACACACACACACTGCCTCTCGTTCTCTTTCTCTCTCTCTCTCACTCTCTCTCAAAAACTAAATAAATAAACATTTTTAAATCCCTAACAAAAGAAGAATACATACATAAATGGAAAGATATTTTGTGCTCATGGATTGGAAGAATTCATATTATTAAAATGTGCATTTTACCCAAAATAGTCTAATGTCATCACTATCAAAATTCCAATGGCATTTTTCACGGAATTGGAACAAACAATCTTAAAATTTGTATGAAATCACAAAAAGTCCTGAATACTCAAAACAATCTTGAGAAAGAAGAGCAAAGCTGGAGGCATCATGTCCCCAGATTACAGACTACATTACGAAGATTTAGTAATCAAAACAGTATGGTATCAGTGTGAAAATAGGCACAAAGATCACTGGAACAGAATAGAGAACCCAGAAATAAACCCATGCCTATACAGTCAATTAATTTATGACAAAGGAGACAAGAATATGCAATGAGAAAATGTCTGTCTCTACAGTAAGAGGTGTTGGGAAAACTGGACAGTCACATGCAAAAGAATGAAACTGGACCACTGACACCACACACAAAAATAAACTCAAATTAAAGACTTGAGTGTTAGACCAGAAACCATAAAAGTCCTAGAAGAAAACGTTGGCAGTAAATTTCTTGACATTGGTCTTGGTTTTTTTGGGGTTTTTTTTTGTTGTTTTTCTGGGGGGGATCTTACTTTACAGGCAATGGCAACAGAAGCAAAAATTTTAAAAATGGGACTACATCAAACTAAAAGGCTTCTGCACAGCAAAGGAATGACTTCAAATGAAAAGGCAGCCTACTGAATGGGAGAAGATATTTGCAAATCATATAGTTGATAAAGAGTTGATACCCAAAATATATAAAGAACTTGTACAACTCAATAACAAGAACCACCAAAAAAAATGAAAGTACTAATTTGAAAAGATATGTTTACCCTTATGTTTATTACAGCATTATTTACAATGGCCAAGATATGAAAACAACCTAATTGTCCATCAGTGGATAAATGGGTAAAGAAAATGGATATGAATGACAGTGTATACACATGTGCGTGCGTGCACACACACACACACACAGGAATACTATTTAACCATAAAAAGAAATAAAATCTTACCCATTTTTATCAACATGGATGGACTTTGAGGGTGTTATGCTGAATGAAATATTAAAGAAAGACAAATATTATATTTCACATAAATGTAGAATCTAAAAAACAGAACAAAACTCATAACTGCTGAGGAAACCTGGCCGTTGCCACAAGGGAGGGAGCTGGTGGGCAAAAGGGGTGAAGGGGATCAAAAGGTATAAACTCTCAGTTACAAAATAAGTCATGGGATGTAATACACAGCGTGGTGACTATCATCAATAATGTATTGTAAATTTGAAAGATGCCAAGAAGGCAAATCTTAAAAGTTCCCATCACAAGAAGAGAGAATGTTATAACTTTGTATGGCGACAGGCAGTAACTAGACTTAGTGTGGTCATCATTTCACACTGTATGCAGATGTCCAACCATCTTTATGTTGTACACCTGAAATTAATATGATGTTGTATGTCATCAATACTTCAGTTTAGAAAAAAAGAACATTCCCCTGCATCCATTTTAGGAGCCACAGAAAAGAGTCCAATATTCAATTTGATAATTCAGCTGCCCAATGGATAGCATTTATAATCCCAACCATCTGAGCTTTTCCCCCTTACATTTAGGGCTATTGCCTGCATCAGAGTAACCCGAGGTATTTATTAATAATTTAGATTCCGCAGCCTCACTCAGGAAGGGGGGAACAGGAACTACATTTTAGCAAGGGCTTTTTGCACCCTAAACTTTGAGAACTATTGCCTAGAAGTGATAACATCTAGGAGGGGTAACATTTAAGTGCTTTCTGGTGCTGTGTAACTGAGTGTGAATGACTTGCAGATAGAGGAAAGGAAGAACATGTAAGGACCCCAAAAACATCATGCAAGGATATCCAAAGACGCTTTATCTTTTTCAAAAATTTGCCGAGAGTTAGTTTTGTGGGGAAATGAGCACAATCTAGTTAAAATTTTATAAGTCTGAAGATTCAGGTGAGATAGCTTATGTTTATTATAAGTTCCATGAATTTTGTTGGCTTATAATCAGGGATAGGCATACTGTAAGAAATATGACACAAAAACAATAATTTCCATAAGCAAAGGTTAATTTTAGCAATCCCTCTCCATATAGATTTAACATGGCTGGTTTGCTTTGAAAAATGGGTGGAAAGGTTACTTTGGCAGCTTTGTTCTTTGGTACTGATCCTGAACGGTGTCTGCCCGGAGGCCACTCCAAAGTGTGAAATTGAAGAGAAATACCAGGCAGATAGCCAACATTTTAGAGATTGGACACAAAATAATTCTTTTTCTTTTGACTTGTGACAGTGAAACCCAATGATCTCTTCTGCATTTGAAGACATATTTTTGGCATACTTTTATAGTCCTAGTAAATAACACTTTTTAACTGGAAACCCCCCAAAACAACCATATAGAAACCAAACCTTGTAATCTTTATTCTTTCCTTATGTCAGCATAGGTCACTCATGTTTTGAAAGCAGCTTCAGCAAAATCCCCTGGTTTTGATTTTATTAAGATAACTACTTCATTCATTCATTCTTTCTAATAATGTGCTTCTGAGCCGACCTCACTACCCTAACTCTGTACCCAGAGATATCCATTCCCTTGGGCCCCCAGCTAGATAGACACGCATCTCAGAATGCAAAATTCTAAACTAATACCTGAAACACGTATCTTTCAGAACCTTCCTTGAACTTCCTGACATAAGAAAAATATTCGTTAACTCAGTAAAGCTGAATATTAAATAATAAAAACGGTATTGGATGTCCTGAATATAATGGGGGGGAATGAAAGCAACTTCAATGTCTAGTGATGAAAAGACCATTGAATTGTTTCATTTTAATGATAAAATGTTATGCAGTCAATTTTTCAAAGAATCTTTAGCAACTAGAGAATTTGCTCACGATAGATACAACGTTAGGAGAAAAGAGTATAAAGAGCGTGACCCCAATTATATAAATATATTGGGATTTGGATACTGAAAAAGACTGACAAGAAATAGCGAGAATAGTAATGGGGGTTTTCTCTAGTTGGGGAATTTTTTGTTATTTTTATTGTCTTCTTTATATTTTCCTAAATTTCCTAGTTTTCTTCTAAAAATAATCACACTAACTATAAGCAATTTTATTTCTTTGGGTTTTTTTGCTTGTTAATTATTTTTAGTATATGTCCTGGCAAAGCAGGCAGTGTGAGTCAATTTTGGAGACTAAGCTGGAAATATTAAATTATATCATCTCTCTACCATGATTTCCTGTCTTAGCACCCTTCAGTCTATCGGCTCTTACCCTAAATTAGGAGCTTCCCCCATCTCAGTGTGCGTAAGTGTCACACAGCATGCCCCGCCCCATCCTGTCCAAGATTCAGTGAAGTAGGTCTGGAGCACGTCCAGGAACCTGCATTTCTTTTTAAAGTTTATTTATGTATTTTGAGAGGAGAGAGAGATCAAGCAGGGAAGGAGCAAAGAGAGTGGGAGAGAGTTAGAAGCCCAAGCAGGCTCTGCACTGTCAGCATGGAGCCCAATGTGGGGCCTGAACTCACCAACCTGGAGGTTATGACGTGAGCTGAAATCGAGTCACAGGCTCAACTGACTGGGCCACCCAGGCGTCCCTGGAACCTGCCTTTTTAACAAGCACGCCTGGTGATCTGATGCAGCAGATGAATAGCCTACTTGACATACGCCACCCTGAGATCAGCTAATCCCGTCCCCACATCTCTGTTTTCTCTCCACTCATTGTGCCAGTAGTAAATTTTTCCTGGAGTGGCACATGATTTTATACCAGTTACTTACCTCCACTTAGCAATGGTGCTAGAGATTCCTGGTGAGAATCTGGATCACAGCAGTCATGTGAGGAAGTCGGGTGTCAGGGAGTCACTTTCCCTGTGTCTCCTCTTTGTCCAACCATTTCTCCCCATTCCCACCACTCTCCACCCCATTTACAAAGTAGGTTTCTCGTTGTAAGTTGTGCAATGGGTTCCTTCTTTTATAATCGAGCCACTAGTTGAATAGCTATAAGCAAGTAATCTAATCCTGCTAACTCAATTTCCTCATCTGAACAAGGAGTATAATTCCTTGTATGGATGGAGTGATGGTTAGGAATAATATAAGTAAAATACAATCACAGAGTAAGCAATCAATCAAGGACAATAATTATTATTATTCACCAGGATATAATTTGTCAAGATGCAAAACAGACTCAGATTAGCTTAATGTTGCTTCCTTGAGCCCACCTAAAAACGAGTGTCTGAAAGTGCGAACAAGAATTACCATGAGTATTGGACTAAAAAACTTCTTATACTTGTTAGCTTTATTTTTGAAAAATACATGAATCTCATTGAGCTAAATCAAAATATATTTAAGAAGTAATGCTCATGGCAGTGGAGTATAAAACATAATGAGCTGTTTTGGGGGTGATTAAACATCCAAGGGAAGCTGATACAGCTACAAATGTCATGATTATGAGTATCTACCAATGCCAAATGCATTATTATGAGTACGTGACAAGGAAGGATCAATAAACCACAAAAAGGGAAGTGGAAAATAGTGTTCTTTTATCTCTATTACAGTAGGGATAGAGGTTGTGAACAGAACATACATACACATTTACACACACTGTCGCACGCTTGTGCACACACTTGTACACATACACACACTGAAGTCACCTCAGATGACAAATTCTGGAGGACATCCAAGTGTTATGGTGTCACATTGGGTAGTCATTGTGCTGACTATACTTTATCAGTCATAGCATTGATACTGTGGGTCTTCACAGCAGAAGAGGCTGCCTGACCTCATCCGCCCGGTTTAGCCAGATGGCAAAATTTAAAGCGATTAATACCAAAATATCCTTGAAAGGGCAAAGAGAAAAATTGACCAATATAAGGGGAGAGAAGGAACAGGGGGAAAAAAAGACCAAAATTAAGGAAAGCAAATAATGATTATTTTAAAGACATTGTTAATTAAAGTCAAACTCAGTACTAATTGTAATTATCAAAATATGCATTTATTCCACAAATATCTATGGAGTATCTACTGCATGCCAGACAATGTAAGAGGTGGAGGGTGGACAGGATACAGCACCTGGAGGAGGAGACCCATACATGACATCTACATGTGTTACTGGGAAGCATTAATTTGTTTAATCGATAATCACTGGCTGATAAGTCAGTCTCCCTGCTCAGCATTGTTACATATACACAAAAATATGTGAATACAAAAATTATATGAGTGCAGAGGAGACAGAGCACTTATGGAACTTGACATTAGATAACAAATTAGTATAAACATAAAAAAATATGAATGACTATTCTAATGATGTTATTCAATAGTGACCCAAGCAAACACTGTATCTCTAATGTAAGTGTCTCCCTAATGTTAGAGACTTAACAGATGTCAGGCTGCCTTAAGTCAGGGGAAGATGAACTTTATTTAAAAATAGGAAGGTCGGGGCACCTGGGTGGCTCAGTCGGTTAAGCCTCTGACTTCGGCTCAGGTCAGATCTCCCGTTAGTGGGTTCAAGCCCCGCGTCAGGCTCTGTGCTGAAAGCTAGCTCAGAGCCTGGAGCCTGCTTCCAGTTCTGTGTCTCCCACTCTCTCTGACCCTCCCCCTCTCATGCTCTGTCTCTCTCTGTATTAAAAATAAATAAAATATTAAAAAATATATTAAAAAAATAAAAAATAAATAAAAATAGGAAGGGAAACTTGTTCTCTATCTACAAAAATCTAGTTTAATAAAGAAAGCAGAAATTTACCAGACTTACTGCTGATTCCATTGTTTATGATAATCATTTATTTTCAAACCAGAAGTCACAATCCAGTGTTCTCTCCTTTTTAAAAAAAATTTTTTAACATTTATTTATTTTTGAGAGACAGAGAAAGACAGATCATGAGCAGGGGAGAGGCAGAGAGAGGGACACAAAGAATTGGAAGCAGGCTCCACGCTCTGAGCTGTCAGCACAGAGCCCGATGTGGCTCACAGATCTCATGAACTGTGAGATCATGACCTGAACCTCAGGCTCCAGGCTCTGAGCTGTCAGCCCAGAGCCTGATGTGGGCTCACAGATCTCACGAACTGTGAGATCATGACCTGAACTGAGGTCGTATGCTCAACCGACTGAGCCACCCAGGCACCCCTCCAGTGTTCTCTCCTAATATAATGGCCTTGGTGGTTAATTTAGTGGCTGCCAACAAGTTAGACTTTTCTTTGTTTGATATTACAAGCGTTCTAATGCATAATCCTTCCTAATCTATAGATCTAACTTGATGCTATTACATATCTTGAATACTATAAAATAAGATAAGATTAATTTTAGGACTCTATAGAATGCAAACATATCAGTCTGGGGCTTTCTTAGAGCACTAACTCAAGCATTAAATCAGGCAAATGGACAACTAAGGTTAAATTTCACATTCAGGCAAGACACACTTTCTTAAATTCTGCTGGATAAAAATAAAAATTTATCAATAATGATGTTGTTCGTAAATATGGCAAACCTTCATTCTATCAACCTCCATGCATTTAAAAATATATCCTTTCACCAGGCTAAGAAAGATCTGCATGTTTTATATGTTACATCATAATCCATAGCCCATAGGGTTTGGATTTGGATTTTAGCACTCATTCACTAGAGATTTAAAAAATAGCTGGCCTTACATCAATTCAGTTCAACGTACATTTATTGAGTGGGGTTTTTTTTTTTTTAGCAAAAATAACTAGGATAGATTCTTCAACCTCCATGAACTCACAATCCAATGGGAGAATTTTTGTAATGTTTATTTATTTGAGAGAGAGAGAGTGCACATGTGCAACGGGGGGAGGGGCAGAGAGAGAGGGAGAATCCCAAGCATGCTCTGAGCTTCCAATGCAAAGCCCGATGCGGAGCTCGATCCCACGAACCATGACATCTTGACCTGAGCTGAAATGAAGAGTCTTACACTTAACCGACTGAGCCACTCAGCTTCACACAATGGGAGAATTTTATTACCCAGTTTTAAAACTACTTAATTTTCAAGATGAGAAGACTCAGTTTTATTTCAAGAGCATCTTTGCCCATTTCTTGCACTCCCTTGCTTCTCTCTTCTGCTATGTAAGGCCAGTACCCCAGGAGTTTGGATCCCAGTCTCTCCTTCTTTCTTAGGAATGTTACTTTCAAGTCCTCTTAATTATCCCTCTTCTCTACAGGCGTATCCACTCTCTCAACTGGATCCTTGCCATAGAAATTTAAACATACTCAGGATTCTCCCATCTCAATAAAAACAAAAACAAAAACCTTCCTTAAACCTCACAGTCTTCTCCAGCCTTATTGCTGTCTTCCTCTTTACAGTCAAATTTCTAAAGAGACATCTGTACTTCCGATCTATTTCTTAACTTCCCACTTACTCCTCAACTCACTTTAAAACAGTGCCCATTGGGACGCCTGGGTGGTTCAGTCGGTTAAGCCTCTGACTTCGGCTCAGGTCAGATCTCACGTTCGTGGGTTCGAGCCCCGCGTCGGGCTCTGTGCTGACAGCTAGCTCAGAGCCTGGAGCCTGCTTCCAGTTCTGGGTCTCCTTCTCTCTCTGTCCCTCCCCCTCTCATGCTCTGTCTCTCTCTGTATCAAAAATAAATAAAAACACTAAAAAAATTTAAAAAAAAAACAGTGTCCATGCCTTCACCCCCAAACAGCTCCCACGAAAAATGATCTCCTCAACTTTCTGAGACATATCTGAGGCTATATCTTACTTGACCTTTTCCTTGAAATATCTTCCTTGGCTTTGGTGACACCACAGTCTCCTCATTTTCTTCCCTCTTGGGGACTGCAGCACGGATGTCAACCAGCAAGAGGGACCCCGGGGTGTTTACTTCACAACTCAGGAGAGGCAAGAGATCATCACCCTCCCGTCCCACATTTCAACCTCAGATGTTCTTCCATCCTAAAAGGCCAAGCCCCTGGCTGTCCTTCAGCATGCATCTCTTCCCACATGACAGGGTCTGATTCAAGAATTATTTTAGTAAACCATGGCTATGCCCCCAGAAGATTGGGGGCAGAAGGAAAAGAAGTTTTGAGAGCAGGAATTAGATCTCGAAACTTTACCCCTGTCTCCTCTCCACTTTCCCCCATAAAACTTTTAAGGTGGCTCCCATCTCCCTATTGTTATGAGAAAAGGAAAAGGTGTTCAGCCTCATTTCTCAGGAAATGGGAATTAAAATAGCAATTTTTTAACCCTTGACCAGATTTTGAACAGGAGAGACATATGACCTAAACGCTTCGCTAATCAATGCATCTTTGTTCAGGTAAAGATTTCAGAACAGTACATGACCGTCTAGGTTTGTCTCAAGACATAAATGACTCAGATCAGTGTTTGTAGAATATGAGATAATGGTATTTGGTTTTCCATGAAGAGGGAAAACAACTACAATATCCTGGAGTACCAGAATTCAGAAAGCTGAGGTTGCAATCCAGACCCTATTTTCTGGCTCCTTCTCAGCCTTATTCCCCACCCCTCCCCCCGTCCCCACACTCTAAAGCCTAGAACTTTTCAAGGCTAGTTTTAAATGTTGTACTTTTCTTACCCTAAATCCCTCTTAAGGCCATCTTGGTTGTGACCACAGCCCAATGCACTCACATTTTTAGCTCTAACCCTGATCCCTTGCACTCACATTTTTAGCTCTAACCCTGATCCCTTACTTGAGCTCCAGACACAAATAGCCACCTGCCTGCTCAACATCTCCACTTGCTTGTTTCAAAGGCACCTCTGGTCCTTTTTCAAGTTTCCCTGTGTCAGGAAATGACCCTACCAGGACATAACAGTGACTTCCATGGACCAGAACTTTCTTCGAGGCCTGAAAACTTTACCTCCTAAACAAATGGCGGGTCTGTCTGCCTCTCTCCATGTTCAGCAGCACCAGCAGCACCAGCACAAGCACAGTCACCTCTCCAGCACACACCTCCATGATCGCTCCATTAGGCTACAACAGCCGCACCCAACTAGGCTTCCCGCGCCCATTCAAGTTCTTTTCCAGTATATGCTTCTCACAATAATCGAAACCATGTAATTTATGTTTTTAAGCTTATTTGCTTTTTAGTAATCTCGATACCCAACGTGGGGCTTGAACCCACGACTCTGAGACTGAGCGTCGCACGCCCTTCCAATTCATTCAGTCAGGTGCCCTGAAACTATGTAATTTAAAGCAACATTTCAAGAAATGCAAAAATGTAAGTACACTTACTTTTCACATACATCATTATTGATTTTGATGCCTACACTTTTTCCCTTAGGTTTGAGTAAAAAACATCATACTTTGGATCTTCTCCATAGCTAGAATTTCAAGTGATTTCCAGAGTTATCATAAGCATCTTTCCTGAGCTTCAAATACAACAAGGATTTGAGTAGTTTCTACATACCAGGCACAGTGACAAATATTTTCCCCTGCGCTATTTTATTTACTACCTGTTATACCTCTCCAGAGTGGAGACTCTTTCTAAACCCAGCAAGGTTTTCTTTTTTGATTGCTGTAATGTGTTAAAATGCCTTTCAAAAATTTCCAAACAGCTCTTTACACCTGC
Source organism: Suricata suricatta (assembly GCF_006229205.1). Classification (NCBI taxonomy): domain Eukaryota; kingdom Metazoa; phylum Chordata; class Mammalia; order Carnivora; family Herpestidae; genus Suricata; species Suricata suricatta. The sequence continues at coordinate 146,607,709 of NC_043702.1, forward strand.
AAGTTTCCTCTATCTGGAAAAATGAGGTTTAAAAGTATCTTTAGCAACACTTTAATTAAAGAGTTAAATATCAATCATGAAAAGCCCATGTGTATTTATTACTCCTTTGGAGGAAAGGTAGTTTCCCAAGATTTGGAAGAAAATATTAAAAAAATCACAAGACATAATAGGCTCCTGCCAAGAAGATCTAGATGTAAACATCTAAAACAAAGACAACTAAAAGGAAAGGTAAAAGGTAAGACAATGAGTATTATATGAGAATATATCATATTCTACTCCCTATTAATGAATTCCCTTGGAAATGCTGTGTAAACTCCATCATCTATGGTAAACCATTTGGCTTTTAAGTGATCCACATTATCCTCCAGAGCAGACTTCGTGTCCTATCTGTCTTTCTCTTCACAACATCCTCCAGAACATAGGCACACACACATGTGTGCACACACACTCACCCCTAGCAAAGAACCTGGCACAGAGTAGACTTTCAAAAATTTTATTAAGCCAAACTAAGTTACCTTAGTCTGTAAATGTAAAAGGTACAGTTAGATAGTTCACACAAAACACATTATGAAAAATCAGTATTTTTATGCATATAGATGTGAAACTAGATACTCAGATGGATGTTAGAGTTGATGTAATGCACAGAACTTCCCAAACAGTGGTGAGGTTGGGGGCACTAAATCATAATTCTCTATTATTACTAACACAAATGTTTATCTCTTTACCTTATGGTAATAGGAAGATAAATTGTTTAGAAAATGATTAAACATTACCTCAAATAGGAAGGCATTGGACATATTTTATTAATCCTGTTTTGCCATAGTTTTCTGTTCTCTTGTCCCCGACATAAGATGTTCAATATTCTAGAATAGAAATAATGTGCCTCAACCACAGCGAGGCTGGAAAAGTGAGATATGTAAATCATCTCAGTCTTCCTTCTTCGATATTCCATCCATATCAAATCAGAGAGTACCCATACCTTCACAGGGATCATCACAGTGTTTTGCTTTGATAGAGAGGTGATCCCCCAATCTGTTATAGCTCTAAGACAATGAAGGCTCCTGAAAGGTATTTTATCTTCTCCTTTGCTTTTGTACCCATCACAGTGCTACAAACATAGGCGGACCATTCAAGCCAGAACTGTTGCTGCTTTTTACTAAAGACAATGTCATAAGATGTACAAAAGAAAGAGTTAAAATTAACTACAAAGCAGAAAGAATGAAGTTATACTGCATTTAAGGTACAAAATTTGGTGATGTTTAAAACATAATTTTAATTTGGGGCACCTGGGGGCTCAGTCAGTTAAATGTCCGACTTCAGCTCAGGTCATGATCTCACGCTTCGAGTTCGAGCCCCACATCAAGCTGTGTGTGCTGACAGCCCAGAGCCTGGAACCTCTCTCTCTCAAAAATAAATAAACATTTTAAAAATGTTTAAAAAACAAAATTTTAATTGAGTATTAATTTTAAAAATTAATCTCATAAAAAAATAAAACTGACACATCACTATCTTATTGTACCTAACATAGCTTTAGCTCTTATTTTTGAAGTCACCACTATTTTAAAATCCTGATGTTATATTCATACCTATATCAGATAATTTTTTAAAAAGCAGCAGCAATTAAATTCAACAACCATTTGATTCGCTGCTTGTGCAAGGCATGACATCAGAAGCCAAAAGGAGCTCAGAGATGAAGACAACTTCCCCTCGCTCTTAAAAATTGAAAGTATAATAAATAATGACCTGGAAATAACTGTAATAGGAGCAGAATTTTCAAAGTACGAGATGTACTACAGTGGAATATCAGGGGTAGACAGGAAAATTTTTACCAAGGAGGTAACCCTTCAACTGGACCTTGAAGAATTAGCAAGACTTTGACAGACAAAGGGAAGGATATTCCAGGCACTATGAACTAAATAACATCATGAAAAAAATCAATAAAACCCATGCCTGTGTTGACGTTTCTGTTCTCAACTGAATGGTCACTTCAGGTACCTGAAGACTGTTTCTCTTTCTTTGAGTTGTTAATCTAAGGCTGTACTTTTGAGCGGGGCTATTTTTATTTCCAGAAGTATCACCTCCCAAACTAGAAATCGGTCACTGTCACCGAATTACAGCCTAACGACCTCACATGAGACTAGCCTTACGTGAGCTGGAGGTCCACAGAAAATTTGAAAGTCTGTAAATTCCCAGAAATTAAAAAATCTAGAAACTTTAATCAATCACACTGAAAGGCAGAGTGGCCTATAGTCTCAAGGGTGAAGGTTCTAGAAGAGAGGATTGAGACTAGCTATATACTAACATTTAGCCTACTTTCAATTCATTCTCCCTTTGGAAACTTTCATCAGCTATTCTTAATGCAATAGGCTCTGTCGGTGTGACACATAGTAGGTGCTCAAAAAATGCTAGCTAGATGACAGACCTTTTTTTTCAGATGACTTTTGTGCCCGCTTTGTAATAAAGGTTGTTGAAATATTACATAAAAAGAACCTGCTCTGAACACTCAATTCTACGTTGATTTAATGTCTTTGATGTACTGATAGTTTGTGTATCTGTTCAGTCTGCAGAATGGTTTTTCATGCAATACCCAATATGATCCTTACAACAATACAGAGGGTTTAGTAGGGCAAATCCCACTACTCCTGTTTTATGGATGGGACAGTGGAGATTCGCCCACGTCAGGAGACTTGTCCAAGATCAGAGAGTTAAAGCTTGGCCTAATTTCCACAATGTCACACAGCTTACAGTAGTGCCTTTCTTTGACTCGTCTTGGCTAATACTTTTTGCATAACAGGGCTTGATTTATGTAACAAGTAATTATTACGACGTGTTCATATCTATCCATCTCTTTCCCTATCAAAAGAGGAATATATATAAACAGAAAGTATAGAAGCAATTGCATTTTGTTTTCAAATGCAAAAACAAACTTTTTATTAACATGTCTCATGAGAAAAGAAAGCATTAGTTTAAGCTTAATATTACAGTAATGTTCATGAATATATTACAGAACCCTTAGGAAGAATCTCTAGCTCAATACCTTAAGTTCAGAAATCACTTCTGATCATTGCTCAGATTGGACCAAGGACTTATTTCTGTGCGTAAACTACATGCTGTGTTAATTGCATTCTTCACATAAAACGTTCTCAAGTTGTCTTTGGCCAATGGACTGCGAACAAGGAGCCTGACTTACATTCCACAGATGTAAATAATAATTTGATGGTTAGCTCATTACAGGGAATGTGGTAGTGTAAAACAACCGTAGTACATCTAGTCTGGAATTTTAGGGTTTCTACAGAATCCGTCCATGATTTGTTTATGATGTAGAGATGATTGACTCTGTCAGTTACTAATAAATGGTAAATAAAAAAGTAACCTATGATATTAAAGTACTACATTAGCTACATTGTGATTAAATTACAGTAACACCACCAGCTATAAACCTTTATAGAATCTTCTCAACCATGCAGTAATTCTCCTAACTATACTATTATGTAGAGCACAAATATTTCTCTGTAAGTCCAAAGCAATACATCAGGGAAGCATTTACTGCTGAAGCTAGATTGAGAGTAAATGCATCTTGGGTTGCTATGAATAAAAGCTCTAGCTTCTCATTACTTTATGACAAGACACAGAAATTCACTTTACTTTTCATTTAAGCTTTTCGGCTTCCGTTTATAGATGTATGCCTTCACGCTTTTATTCCCTTCTTGCTTCAGCCGTACGTAATAAATGATTATAAATTTTCACATTTGACCACCTCTCTGCTAGTCTCATGCTTAATGCACAAAGTTAGGAACCCGCAGGTAAAATTTCACAAACACTTTTATTTATGATGTTGTCCTTGGTAACGGAAATTTCAATGTACTGAAATGAAAAGTATGATTAAAGGGATACGACATCCTGACAAGGATAGTAGAGGGCAGCCTTCTATTTCCTACTGAAAATATATAATACTTTTTTGACATCAATTTCATAGAGAATAGACATGGGTTAGTCATGGAAAAAAGACACAAACATGTTTCTAACTTCAGTATCCTCGAATTTTCACTTTTATAACTTACAGTAGAAATACCTTATCTGCTGATGGGCTTACAATATGAAAAATATTTTGTTATTAAATTATCATTAAAATTTAATATCAAAGACTGAACAGAAATTGAGTGAAAATAAAATTTTGGGTGAAAGAATCCTTTTTCTGGAAGGCAATATATGTAGAAAAGTACTGATGTTTTCCTGTTTTAACTATTTCAACAACGGATTTTATTGTTTTAAATCTCTATGTAGCAAAAATGAGGCAGGACAAATTGGAAAAGTTAGAAACACAGATAGCCTCTTGTGTATTTCTCCAAAATTACCAATATGCAAACAAAGTATAGGACAAGTGTGTCTACTTATTATAACATTAAAATTACTTGAGGATTTGAGGCTACGAGTTACCCTTTTCTTATAACTTCAGGGAAGAAAGAAACTAAATGATTTGTAGAACTTCCTCTTGTAAAGTCACTTCTCAAATTAAATTCTGCTGCTAAAAAGTGCAGTTTCCTTGCCTGAAAATCAGAATTGCTTCAGACCCACTGGCTTCACCCACAGTCTTACTCTGGTCTCCAGCCAGTTAATAAAATGTGTTATCAGTAGATTTGAGTTCAAGGATCATTATAACTCCCTCAGCCTTGTACTGCCACAGCAGGGCGTCAGAGCTATTTCCTACTCAATGAAGGAAGATGTAACATCTTGATTTCAAATCTCTGGAAATAAGATATTGTGGAAAACTTAAAATATATATTCTCTTGATTTCATGGCTATGGAAATAAAAAACTGGAAGCTTACTTTGAATAGCTGAAGATTCAGCCAGGGATGTGGCCAATCTCTGGGCATTCATAACTGGATTATCCTTAGGACATGCCATGTCTGTAGCTTAAATGTCACCGATTCATTCAAAGTGTGCGGCTACTGAATCTCCACATTGTGCAGAGCGCCATACTAACCCCGGGGAAGGAGGAAAGACACACAAAAGCACCAGGCATAAGCTCTTGTCGTCTAGCGGCTTATAGTCTGGCAAGGAAGATAAGACTTGCACGCAAATAACTAAAATCGCAAGTCAGCAAATAATCAGAGCCATATGAGCGGAGAGGTGAATTCCACGAAATTACATCGCAGTGGAAGGGCCGAGGGTAGCTGCCATCTGGGAGTTGCAGGGAGTTTGGGTGGTCTGTTCATCCGTCTCAGTTCATGGCTCGGGCAGAGGTCAGTAAATTCAGTAGACTTGAGTGCTGCCACTTAGGGCCAAGAGCTAAAGACCCGGTAGTGTCCTTGGAGCCCAGACAGGAGAGGAGAGAGTGAGGAAGAGGGAGAGGGATGGTGGGTGCAGGGGTAGGAGGTGAGACAAGACGGCGAGCACCTCCGGGCATCACCAGCATCAAATCCTCAGTGATGTTGACCTTACGACACAGGACGTGTTAAAAAAAAAAATTCTTGAAAGATACCTTTGGGTTTAACATTAATGAAAATAAAAGGATTTTTACAGCCTAGACAGAGGGCTTGCTATACAACACATGTCCGCAGTCATTACATTTTTAAGAAGGTATTCCATGCTGTATGGGCTAAAAAAAAAAAAAAAATTGGTCTGTGTAGCATTTCAACAACCTCACAGCGTTCTTCAATAACTGTTCCTACAAATACTTTCTGACAGCTTCCATTTGTTGCTCAGCTATCACAGAACCCTGAAAAATATATTATGTCTCACGTCAGTTATAAAAATAACACCACAAATTATAACCAAAACAAAATTACCCAGTAATTATCATTTAGATGTCCGTTTGAATCCTTTTCAGAGTTACTGTTACTTTAGTCTGCCATTAGGAGCCAGACAATTTAATACAAGGCACACAGGAGGGGTTTATTTAAATCTTACTCCTTTACCATGTGCTAGACAGTAATATCTGAAATCTACCTTTCTGAGCACTCAGCGAGCGCCTTAATCTCAAGAGCACCTCTAAATACATTCAATACTTACAGCCTTAGATTTGACAAAAATAGGCAGAGTAAACATGTGGTGTCAATTATGAGAAAAACTGAACAAAGGTTAGAGGAATAAGAACAGAGCTCGCAACTTTTCTTTTAACTTGTTAATGTCTCTGACCCTTTTGTACAAAAAAAAAAAATCACTTTAATCAACATTATATGCATTTCATTCTGGCCTTACCATTTAACAGCCTGTAAAAAATGTTTGGCTATCAATTATACACATCAAGTTGATATGCTGCAGGACTGGGGGTCATTTGTGCTTGCAATTAAATCTGAGAGGGCTTGAGGGGACCCACATGGTTAGCAAGCCTTCCTCTCTCCATCCCACTCGGCCTTTTCGAAACTGCAAGAGATGAGGGAGCTTAATTAAACTTATCCAAGATCTGTTTTCTCATCCTAGGAATTGAAAAGCCACGATCAGAAGTAAAGTGAGTTTCATGTCTAGGGCCTTCTTTTCTAGCTTTGTACTATCTCCTCTCCTACTGTCCTCACACAGACATAGTGACACACACACACACACACACACACACACACACACACACAGATTTTAGTCAAATAAATTTAAAAATTGATTCTTGACTTGTTTTGGGTCTCATCTGAAGCCAAAACAGTCATCCAAATCTGAGTATGGCCACGGGTATCTATGCGCTAGTGTAAGATATGGGTCAGCACACGTAAGTGCCTCATTTATAATCACGAACCAGAGGATAATGCACCAGCGACCACATCACTGCTTACATCCTCTTAATCTTATGAGGAAGTTGATGGGATGTGCAATTTAAAATGATAAGAAGAGATTCTCAATTAAGTGGTCTTAAACTGGTGTGGCTTCAGACCCAATTCAACAACTCGAAGTCTCTTTTAAAAATGCATATAAGGAAAGAAAACTATCTTATATTCTGCAGTGTGCTGATGTTTTAAAGGATGTTCTGTGTACATCTGAAGCCTAGGCTAGGGTTCCAAAGCAGATCGGTATTTGGCTTCTTTTATTTAACTTCATGAATTCTTCCCTTCCCTCCCTTCCCTCTGACCTCAGACTCTCAGGTAACCCAGACATTAGATTTCAAAGCAGATTTGTAAAGTCACTTCTTCAACATTCCTTCATTTATCCAACAAATGTTTACTGAGTGTCTACCATGTATAAAACATTGTACTGACTTGGTGCTGGCTTCGATTTATTACTGATACTTTTTGAATATTTACAGTGTGTTGCAGTCAAATTCATCTTGATATGATATTGTCCCTACCCCCAAAAGAACTCCCCCTTAAATGGAATGATTCTAGGAATTAGGGGAAAATAACTCCAAATGCCAATTAGAAGCAGCCATCCAATTTCCAACTTTACAGGAGGTGGGGAGGGTAGGAGTAGATTTGGATGTTCACAAGCATATGAAGGTGGAATTTTCAAATGTCCTGACTAGGCTGATGCACAGAACATTATGAATATTTTGGGACTGCTGTGTGAAAGTAGCATCTGTTTTAATTGAAGTATTTTTTACTGTAACATTGTACTATGTGGTCTCTTTCCCTATGTTAGCTTTCTATAATTAATAGTGGTATGCATAGTAAGGGAAGGAGAGAAAATATACAGAGATACATTTCTCAACAGTTTACTCTTTTGGGGTGTATGGGTGGCTTCATCAGTTAAACGTCTGACTCTTGATCTCAGCTCAGATTGATCTCATGGTTAGTGAGTTCAAGCCCACCATCGGGGTATGCACTGACAGTGTGGAGTCTGCTGGAGAGTCTCTCTCTCTCTCTCTCTCTCTCTCTCTCTCTCTCTCTCTCTCTGACCCTGTTTTGTTTGTGTGCACACCCCAGTGTTCTCTCTCTCTCAAAATAAATAAATAAACTTTAATATATATAGACATTATATATATATAAAATACTTTTATGACATTAGTACCTTTGGCTTTGCTCCTGAAAGCATATTTTCTTCTCATGCTTGTTTTTAAAATACTAATCTAATAAATACACTATTTTTATTAGAGGACTTTGTATTAGTGAATTGGAAATACTACTTTTCGTCTGTAAGTCTAATTGTGTATATCCTATGAAGGTAAATACCTACGTAGATTGATTTTCTGTTAAAAATGGATGTTCTGATTTTTTTAAGGAGTTTAAAAATAATTTCTTGTTATAAATCCAGTTGTTTTTAAATACATTTTAAATGTCAACATACAGGAATCTAACAGTCTCACACAGTTACAATCTCCTCATGGGCTTAAAATATGTCTATACATCCCCCAAAATGTTGAAGTAAATCAGAGAAGCCAACTTGCAAATAAATTAGCATGTCTGTTTTCCAGTTTAATACATATTATTCTTTTGATGTTCAATACAGCTGAGATTCCATAAAAGTTTAACCTCCAAACAAAACGTAGCAGTCACATATTCATTGATTAGACTTTATTACAAACAGTACCCCAAGGTTTTTTGCAAAAAAAATTATTACAAATTGCCTACAAATGAACTTGGAATATTTTATATGGCTTAAAAAAAAGAGTGAAAAGGAATAAAGTCTAGCTCAGCTCTAAAAACCTGAAAATATGTGGTCATGGAAACAAGGAAAAGAAAGAAGTTTCTGGGTTCTTCTTTCCACTCCAGGAGAGATGAGCATATGCCTGAGTTATTACAATGCATTGATCGGACTCCAACCTGAAGTTGCTCAGGTTTTATAAGGCTGCAAGAAAGCTTTCTTTGCATTAACCAGCCAAGCACATAAACATTTTAATGAACTGTTTTTACATGGTTCATTGGGCAGCTACTGGGCTACCATAATACAAATCACCACCCCGCCACGACCAGCTTTCTCATGATGCTTGTACTTTCTCAGTTTACCAAATGCAAATTGAATATCATGGCTATGGAGCTTAATCAAATACCTGACTATTCGAGCATGAGAAATTCTTAGCCTGGAATTTAATGTATTCTGGGATAGTCACTCAAAGGACAGAATCTCAGAGAATTTCAACTCTCGAGCTTCCAGACCAAACACGAAGTTTATCATGATAGTCATGGAGACCACTGAAAACCAAACCTCTCAAAAATCGCCGCCGTGGTGAAATGGTTTAAGGCAATGAATGACCGTGTTACCATGAGGCACAAGTGGCTGAATCACCATTAATCCTGAAGAGATAGGATCCCCAAACTGACAGTTCTCTTAGTGGCCTGAAGGCTGGAATGAATTATTGAACTCAATACCAATGCAGATCAAATCTCCTCGGAATAATTAAGTATCGTTACCGACAAACATCTGTGTGCATTCTAGTCAACACTTAAAGTAACACTAAATTATTAAATATTTATTATGTCTTCTGAGAGCTTTATGACACTGTATATATTTTTAAGATTAAAGATTAGCCCAACACATCATTTAATAATGAATGCAAATTATAAATGAATATTTAACAAAGCATACCACATTTTATGTCTTAACATCTCTTCTGCTACTGATATGACTGAATGAGAAATGGCTACATGATATATTGGCCTGCCGCCTATGCCCCAGTGAAAACAAGGTGTTTTCACCTTGATGTGGCCTTTAAAATAAATTAATTTGTTAACATTTAAAAATGCAGTGTAACAGATGACATAAAGCATTTATAAGGCAGTTTATGACCCAACCAACCATGTTCTAATCCAATAATATTTATTAAAACATTTTATTTGGCTAATCATTTCATGGTCAAGATTTGGAAATGTTTGTTTTTCAAGTTGAGTCAAGGATTTAAATGCTACTAATGGTACCATAAAGATGTTATATGGTGTTAATATAACCCAGTATTAAAAATATAATGAATTTGCTATTTATGAACCATTAAGTTTTACCTTACTCCCAGAATAAATTTTATATCATTACAGACCTATTAATACACCCTCTCTGTTTTGTACCCTCCTAATCCCATCTATAGCCTTCCCTAAGATATATTTGCAAGTCAAATTTATAAATAGATGAAGATAAATCAGATTTTTTTTAAACTCTGGATAATATGTTTGTATTGAGCACAGAGTATGCAGTGGGTCTTTTTTCACTTTAAATTTTCTTTATGGTTGGGACACCTGGGTGGTTCAGTCGGTTAAGTGTTCAACTCTTGATTTGGGCTCAAGTCATGATCTCGCTGTTGTGAGATTGAGCTCTGTGCTGGGTGTGGAGCCTGCTTAAGATTCACTCTCCCTCTGTCCCTCTCCTCCCGCTCTCTCTCTGTCAAAAAAAATTTTTAATTATTTTTTAAATGTTTATTTATTTTTGAGAAACAGAGCACGAGCAGGGGAGGGGCAGAGAGAGGGAGACACAGAATCCAAAGCAGGCCCCAGGCTCTGAGCTGTCAGCATAGAGCTCCACATGGGGCTCGAACCCACCAACTGTGAGATCATGACCTGAGCTGAAGTCGGAGGCTTAACCAACCAAGCCACCCAGGTGCCCCCCGCCAAAATTTTTATTAAAAAAAATAAATTTTCCTTATGGTTATCACTTTGGTGTTTCTGAATAAGCCAGGAACCACTCCACGTATTAGGATGTGGATCATATAAGCAAATTCTCTGAAGTAGAAGCTTCAGTCCCTTTGCTAAACTAAAGCTTTGAAAAGGGGCATTGTTTCTGTTATTGAAAAATTAAGGCATACGTTAAAAAAAGAAAAAAAAAATTTAAGAACCTCAAGTTCCTTCAACATGCACACCTTTAACTCAGTGATTCTATCACATAGATGAAATCCTAGCTATTAAAATATTTGTACATATACACACATTTGCCATTAAAACATTGGCAACAACCTCAAAATATGAGCTATGGGACAATTCTGAACCACTTGCTGGACAGAATACTATATAGCTTTTAAAAATCTTGTCTCTGGGGGCACCTGGCTGGCTCAGTCAGAAGAGCATGCAACACTTGATCTCAGGGGTTGTGAGTTTGAGTCCCATGCTGGGTACAGAGATTACTTAAAAATAAAATAAAATAAAAATAAAAAACCTTGTCTCTGTATCATATTTAAGACCATAGCAAGTGCTATGCTTCAGATAGAATGCTAAGGAGGGGAAAGTCGTATACAAAATTGAATCAGTGCCAGAGTAGAACATCAGAGTAAAACAAAATTTTAAACAAGAAGAAAATTACAATATAGGCAGAAAATATGAGCAGTTACTATTATTTATTATTAATAAAATAATGTATGTGGTATATAAAATAATTAAAACAAAATATTTTTTAATGAAGTGAGGAGTTTGAATTAATACTGCTAGTTTATAATATGTATCTCCCTTCTCCTTCCCCAGTATTTGGGAATAGCCTGTATTTAGTCATGGTATTTACAAGTTACTATGCTTGGGGAGAATTCTTTCATTATTATTATACATAATTGCATCTGTTCCCCCCCCAAAAAAGTCACTCTAATACAGAGAAGGATAGATTAGTTAGAAAGACATCATAATAAGGATAATCTTAATTGTCTTGAAATTGTTAATTTCAAGACCACACTCATTGTGCCTTTGGTTCTTCCTTTCCTGTCGCCTCCCTCTGCTGCCTCTTTCCTCCCTCCAGATTTTTTTCATTTCTTCTGCAGAGCTCAGGACTGGAACTGCAGTTTCAGGTGATTTTTCAACTTCCGTCATCTTTCTTCAAGGTTTTTCTCAGGTTCACCTTACACTTATATACGATAAAAGTTTCCCTCAGCTGATCAGGGAATGGATGAAGGGGAGCATGAAGGGAGGGAAAGATCCAGGTATTTCTCATAGTTTTCTTTTCTTTTCTTTTTAGGAGGTGGCAGTTTTATTCGTTTGTATGTTTGTTTTAAATTTTATTTCATCTTAAGCCTGGCGGGTTAACATATAGCGTCACTTTAGTTTCAGCATACAATGTAGTCAATGAGCAATTCAGCATATCACCCTGTGCTCATCGTGACAAGTGCACCACTCAATCCTCATCCCCTATTTCACCCATCCCTCCACCCACCTCTTAGACTTTTCTTACACAGGAGAAGTAGATACTTGCTGTACTGATAAACTTTTGGAACAACTGCACTGTTTTGGTTCAATAAATAAAAGGCAACAGAGACCTCATGGAATTCTTGTGAAAATTCAGGGAAGTAACACAGGTAAAGCACTCAGTACAAGACTGGCTACCTAGTAAATGCTCAGTAAGTTATCAGCCTGCCTCTTCTGCACAATCACCCAGTCAGTAGCAGGAGCTGCAATTTTTTTCTTGCCAGCAAGATCTAAAGGGCAATCACCGCTCATCCCCAAATGCAGGAGTTCTCACTGATTCTTTATGTCATCAATTTATTTTCTCTTTAAAGTTTAAATCACTAACAATGGAATTCTGTGCTTTAAAAGCAGGCTAAGGAGCAGATTTTAACTACAATTCCTAAAGGTGGGGTCTTTTTCCAGAAGTGTTTATAAAATGGAAAAGCAAAGGAGGGTGCCTGGAGGGCTCAGTCAGTTAAGCACTGACTTCGGCTCAGGTCATGATCTCATGGTTTGTGGGTTCTGGCCTCGCGTCAGGCTCTGTGCTGACAGCTCAGAGCCTGGAGCTTGCTTCGGATTCTGTGTCTCCCTCTCTCTCTCTGCCCCTCCCCCGTTTGTGCTCTGTCTCTCTCTTTCTCTGTCTCTTCTCTCAAAAATAAATAAACTAAAAAAAAAAATGGGTAAGCAAAAGAAATAGATAAAATCAGAACAAAATATCTGTATTGTCCTATTCCGTAAGACTCAGGGCTAGGTTTACTCATGACTTCGGTAGTCAGAAATCTGGATAACATCTACCTCACTCCCCCACTCCCCTCCAAAGAAGGAACTGCACATGTGTGAGAATAGCACTGCATCATGATCTTATTTCCTATGTTTCAATAACCGTATCTGCTCCCTCTGGTGTTATTATTTCCTGAGGTTACTCATCCAGTATTTATGTTTCACCTTGCAACACATCTATACAAGGGGCCGGGGCAAGGTTTGCCAAAAGAGAATTCTGCCCTAGGGACAGAAATACTTGTCAAGTTTAAAGTCAACACAGGGTTTGGCAGAGGGAGCCGATTTCTATCAGAGCTCAGTGAAGTCACTCCAGGATGGTGTCAATACCAGGATGTGAGGACGGGATGGAATCCACATTTCTCTGCTATCTCCGAAGCCACCTAGAAAGCAGGGACGGTAGGAAATTCGGCATGTCTCCCCACACTCATGAGCAAACTTTCTGAGTGCTTTTCCTCTATCCCTGAATGTCATCATCCCCTTTTATATCAGCCTGGAACATTTATTAAAGGGAAAGCCACTGAATTGTATACAAGCCTTTATATAAGCATCTTTACAGTAGCCTGTCTCCTTCCAACCCCACCCTCAGCTCACCCCCCTGGGATGTGGACTACATGCTTGCTCCCCTATAAACATCAAACGTTTTCCCCTTGTGATTTTATGCCAAATCATTACCACGGTTCGGAACACTGAAGTACTGTATCTCGTGCTAAAAGTCGCTCGCTTCCTTTAACCTATATTCAGGGACAGTTCCTTTTCTGTTTTTCAGAGTAAAGGGAGAAGGGTTCTCATACATATCACAGGGGTCCTGGGAAAGGACACAGCGAGTTTCATGTTTGAGACCCCGTTCTTTTGACTCCGGGACAGTGGAGACACAGCCGCTCCATAGAAGCAATAATGAGCTCTGCCTTTTCACACGTAACTCCAGGAGCAAGGAGAAACAAAACCAATTCCCCCCAAAGGTACAGACAAAGAGCACCCTCCCAGAGGAGCCTGATGATAAGTGGCCACGGGGAGCATCACTGTGATCAGTCAGAAAGGCAGGCGAGTTATTAGCTCAGCCCTGAACCTCCTACTTAATGTAGGACCAGTGGTGATGGTTAACAGACCCTGGCTGCGGTGACAAGCCTGGGACCTGCTCGAGGAAATCCAATTGAAAAGCAGCCAAGAGGAACAACAAGCCAGAAACAGATGTTCCGGCTACCGGGATGCACACACATTTAACCTGAATGTGTAGTTGGGGTAGGATCGGAGCATTCGTTTCTAAATATGGTGATTTCACCTCTTCCCCCATACAGATCCGGTCGAGTTCAATGTTAGCCATCCACATGAGTTTTGTCAAATTTTCAGCAATTTCTTTAAAACAAGACGATGTCAGAATCACAGCAGCTATTAAAGGAATGCAGGGTATTTGATTTATCTACCATGTTTTACTAAAACATTTCAGCTAAATCACACTCTTCCATTCCAGGCTCATAGTAAGTAAAAATTATCTTAAAAAAAAAAAGCTGCCTCAATGAAATTCAAACATTTCATGTCATTATTGGATGTAATATTATCAGTAGCATTGAGAGTTATATTTTTGTCAGTCTTTTTTAGCCACTCTGGATAGTGAGCAGGGGAGTTTATGTTGATAGAGGTGTGATCAGCATGCAGACGGGCTGGGGCGCAAGCTTGACCAAATCGGTTAATTAGATTGGAATGAGAGTTGAGGCCCCTGAACCCCGGCAATAAGTCATGTACATTAGGAAGCTTTCTCCCTTTATGGCAACCCAATTCTGGTTTTCTCTAATGGGCTTTATAAGAGGAGAGAGACCATCTCACTGTGTTGATTTTTCTGGAAAAAAAAATCAATACTCTCAATAGATTTTAAGTAGATCTAATGTAGCATATCAATAGGCCCATAATAAATATATGCAAAAGACTTTCAAATGTGAATTAATGCATGCCACGCGAAGACCAGATCTTACTCCAAATTCATGTTGTCATTATGTATGTCTAAGGCAAAAAAGTAGCTACAGAGTATTTTCTTCAGCAACACTTCATTCTTTCTTGGTAGGTTTTAATCTGGTGCATTCTTGGGGTCACCGAATTCTTATTTGCCTTAGAATGGCTGATTGTATCATCCTCTAAAGGAGAAAAGAATGTGAGCCATCGCTCTGCGTTGAAATTTATTGAAGGTATTTATGAAGAGGGTGATCCCAAGGAATGCAAGCTTTTAAAATCCAAGAACAGCAGCAAAAATAAATTAATCAGGAATTCATCACTAATTTATACATGAATCACTTACAAGAAAGGTAAAATGGTTCAGTACGTTATAGATTTACAAATAAACTTGATTCTAAGACCTTGGAAAATACTTTGATTGGAATATAGATCCATTTTTCCTAAAAACAATTTTCACTTCAACCTTAGAGAAAAGGGACATTAAAAACCAAATACCCTCTGAAAATTTGAGGGGAACTCTTTTGTGGTAACGGAAGGAATCAGCGGCAATGGTTCATAGGATTCGTCTGCTTTCCACAAACTCAGCGGTGGGACGTGGCTATCGTGTTTTCAACTCATTCTCATGAATTCTACATTATCAACACCTAAGGTTAATGATACCCGTCTTTTTGCCGTCATAAACAGGGCGGTTTAGCAAGAGATAAATCATCCTCAACAGAGGGCTGTGCTATTGTTCTCCTCAAACAAAGGAAAAAGCTTTTTTCTATATAAGTCTTAAACACAGTTACAAGAAACCGGACTTTTTTTTCTATTATGCTCAGATGCAAGTCTCAGTCTACAACACATTTCTTTCTTGATCCACAACATCTATTTTTTAAAAGTCTGTAGGATAATAATGAAGAGTTTCTATGCATGATGGATCACTCTAATCTCCAAAATAGGCGCACTGACTTTCTAGGACGGCACAGTAGGAAAGCCATTAGGAAGCTTTCTCCTTCTATGTCAACCATCCTTTTGATTATTAGATAACCAGTGCCTTGATCTGAAACACCCTCCGTTCAATTGAGGATGATACTTTTAGTGACTAAATACATGATGAAGTGGGCGGGGCTGGGGGGTGCAGGAATGAGAACATTACTGAGAACCAACAAGTTCATCTTGCAATAACAACCTATGGACAAAAACTTCTTTTAATGAAAAATACTAAAGATTATACAAACCACCTTTTTCACCCACCCAAATCTTAAATAATTTCTTTTTTTCTGGAAAATAGTCCTTATATGATTCGAGAAGCACACTACCAATTTTAGAATGCAGAGTCATCGATGCTGTAACGTAAAGTCAGAAATATTTTGTAATTACACACTCTCAATACACATGAAGTGCATATTAAATACAAAACCAGTATAATAAACCTATCAGATCCTACATTAGATTCATTTAAAATGAAGAAAGCCAAGAGCTTCGCAACATTAATAACCCAATGTGCTCAGGGATAACTTTACAATTTTTAATAGAGAATGTCCTTGAGTTAGGAACAATTGTGACAAAGCAGGAGATGGTGACAGTAGTCGGTCACACTACAAATATGTTGTAATGAAAAATATATCATACCCTAAGAAGTTTACCAAAAATAGCAAAATGAAAATGTACCTGTAATAAGATAAGCAGTTTTTACTCTACCAACTTTCCACTCTGCTCCGTCTGCCACCCACCCACCCACACACTGTGATTCACTTTATTATCAGTGTGGCACACATGCTTAACCAGCTCCATGAGCGGGTGGTGTGGCTCTTCCCCTGGGTCTAGCCTTCTGCGCGCACACTGACGTGCGGACTTAGCCACACACACAGCGCCAATTCTTCCATTTCACGTCTTTTGCTTAAATGTTTTCATCCTTGCCAGACATTGTGACAAAAAGGTTATTTGCTGCCTGATCTCAGCCAGCAAACAAAACCCGTCTCTTTGGGTGGCTGACTAAGCCTGCATTGCTAGGTTCACATGTTTTTGTGTCTCAGGACAATATAAATCAAAGGGTGTCAGAGACAGCCCTACCGACTCCCTTTGCAGACAGGCAAGCAAAGTTCCAGAGCAGTGACATGTGCCCGGAACCACTAAGCCGGCCAGTGGCGAGGCCGGATTGGAATCCAGGGCTTCATACATGTTCTGCTTCGCCCAATCTTCTTTTTGTTACCCTGGCCCTAAGAAGCTGGCTGGAAGGGAAGTGGCAGTCATAAGGTTTTAACAGATTTCCTTCCCATGGCACAAAATCCCCACCCAGCAAATACCAAGCATGGCAGTTTTATGGTGGAGCTTGGCCAGTCCAGGATACAAACGTGCCTCCAGCAGCTAGAGTCTCCTGAGTTTTATTTCTTCTCTTTATCTCTCAATTTCTAGTTGTGGTATATTAAAAGCAAACCAGTAACTGTTGCATTATATTCTGCTGTGACTCAATAGCAACACTTTCTCATTCAGTCCACCAAGATTTATCAGGTGCTGGGGTAGAACCCAGGACCCCAACCACTGGCTTAGGCAGAGAAGAACTCTGTCAATCCACCTTGCAGAGATCAATTGCTGTGAAAGTGGGGGCACCTCACCCAGGTTGGAGGTCCAGGGAGGCCTCCTGGAGGGAGTACTGAACTAACAGATCTGAAGGGTATGTGGGAATCAGCCACAGCACATTACTATCAATAGTAAAAATATTCTTTCGTGTTTATCGCCTCATTTTATTCTTATAATAATACTCCTGAGAGGTGAGCAGGGAAGGCATTGATTTTGCTTAAAAACAAACCCACAAACAAAACAAAACCCAGGCTAATGAGAATAATGGGCTAAAGGCTGGCCAGTGGTAGAGCTGGGTGAGAAGCAGGAAGCCTGATGAGTTCCCAGGAGAGTGTTCTTCCTACAAGTCTACGTCCATAAGCACCTGGCGAGCTGAGCCACTTCCCCTCTGCAAAAAAGCAGGGGTGAGTGTCCATCTCCACCCTCTGGAGGCCACTGTCCCTTCATCTTGGTCTACTTGGCTAGATGGCACCCTAGTTGGTGCAAAGGAGCTGATTTACAGACAAATAGTCCTGCCAGAACACAGACAAGATGACCTAGCATCTGAAGGATCCCCAGCCAGGATTTCAGGGCCAGCAGGCGACCCCCAGAGGGCAGCCTGCAAATTAGAGAGGCCGACCAGCTCAGGACCCTGCACTGAGCCACTTCCGGAGGCTCTACTTGCCTCCCTTCTCTTTTCCCCCGTGGCCTCCCCCGCCCTGAATGCTCATGTAAGCAAGCCGACTTTGCCTCCCTGTCCCCTCTGCGCGCATGCGCGCGTGCACATATATATACACACACACACACACACACACACACACACACACACACACACACACTCCTAACCTTCACCCTGTCTCCCATCTCTTGTGGTGACTCTAAGCCACTCCACAGTCATCCTCCAGACCAGGAGTTACCCCAGCATTTCCAGAAACTAGAAGGCACTGCCAATGCTGAGAGGCTACAAGGGTTGCTCATTTCAGGCCGAGGGCAATACTCTTGCATTTTTTAATTTGGGATTTTTCAACCAGTAAGCCTGATTCTTTTGTTTTCCATGTGTGTCATGGTAAAATACCCATTATCAAAAACTTCCTGCATTATGGGCTGTTTATCCCTCTGCCTCTTATAGTTTTCTGCATTTTCCAGAATTTCTATGATGAAGATGTTTTACTTTCAAACCCATAGGAAAGGAGCTTAAAATGTTCAAGTATTCCCACAGAGGAATATAGAATTATTAAGACTTTCCTCTGAGTGGTGGAACTATGGGTGACCGGTTTTTCTTTATTCCATTAGAATTCGCATGCATGGATTTTGGCCTTGTACACTGAGGTCAGTCGTTGACAATTTCTGAGTGATGAAGAGTGACTTCGAAATAGTAAGCAGAATGAATCTTACAGGGTGAAAGTATTTTTGGAAAACCCATTAAAAGCAGACAGGGGCACCTGTTGGTAGAGCATGTGACTCTTGATCTCAGGGATGTGAAGTCAAGTCCCAGGTTGGGTGGAGAGATTACTTAAAAATAATATAATATTTTTTTTAAAAAAAAGAAGAGCAAAGATAGAAAAAAACAGGTGGAAATGGTGCCTACCTCTCCTGCCAGTCTCTACCTTCATCTGAGGTTGCCGACCCATGGACTCCACCATCGTGGGCCATGTCTTTAAAGTCCCACTCTGTTGTCTGCATTATGTGTACAGATGCACAGCCTACTGCTCCTGAAATGGTAGACGAAATACAGGTAACGAGGACTGTGTTATGTCAAAATGTATCTGTCTATATTCCCACTGGCTTATTTCAAACTGTGTAGACCATTAAGCATTTTCCATAGTTGAGAGAGCCAGAAAGAGAGAGAGAAAGAGAGAGAGAGAAATTGATGGCACCATACCATTAACGTGCAGAGATGGTTGCTGCTAGTGCACGATTACTACTTTTCATATGATTTTCACCTTTCATCTTCTTGTAAAATGCTGTGAATTTACTGCTGAGCCTGTGCACTGCTACTCTCCTAAAGAGAAAATTACTTCTCTTAGAGGATCTGCTTGCACAAGCGTAAAATCTCTGCAGCTCTCGGAGCAGCAAGAGAACCACATCAGACTCTGATATGCTGAGTTGGCTTTTTGGAGTTACCTGTTCCAGAGAACTTTAGGCAGGGTTTTTTTCCAGCATGTTGTTTTCTTTATATTCTTGTCCACTCACATCCTCAAGTGTCTTATTGAGTGCCTCCTAAATGCAGTTGACCTTAGTAGATGCTGTGAGGGACCCACAGATGACAAGAACAGGGTCCTTGCTATAGAGAGGCTTATCATCTCCCAGGGGATATGGCAGAGAAAAGCAATCAGTGAGCTGGGGAGAGGACATTCCAAGCAGAAGGAAGGACAAGTGCAAAGACCCTGAGGCAACAATGAGCATGAAGGCCAAAGTGTTAGACAGAGGAGGGAAGACATGAGAGTGGAGAGATGGGAATGGGCGAGGTCTTGTAAGATCGAGGGGCTTGAATTTGATTCCAAGTGTGATGAGAAGCCATTTGAAAGCTTTGAGCAAAGGCATGATAATGTCTGACTTTTTTTTTTTAATGATCCCTCAAATCTTGAGATGGATAGGTTGCAGGGGGCTAAGAACAGAGGCAGGGAAACTAGTTAGGTCTGCAGAGGTGTAGACTGGAGAAGATGGTGACCCGGATTTGGGTGGCAGTGTGAATGTATGGCTGGATAAAAGAGAATCATTCCCTAGAATGATCCCCAAATTGGAGATCAGGAAACTCATTCTGGGCTCAACAGTTTCTGAGATGCCATACTGACTAGACTTACCTAGTTCAACTCTACCGGACATTCTTTTCTTCCACCTCAAGATTCTCATGGGTCGCAACAGATGTGCTCCATGGTTCCAAAGTAGAATCGCTTCTGGCCAAAGGAGAGCACTAAGGAAGCAAATTAATATCACAGTCAAATGCCCTATTCACTAGCATCCTTTAGAAGTAGCTATAATGGGGTTCTGATGTGCTTCTGAAAAGATCATCTAAAGATCATCATGATGGTTGTTTGTCTTAAAAATGTTTGTTGAAATATAAAATCTGTAGGTGTCCATCAGTGGTTCTCAGCCCTGGCTGCACAGAGAAAGTACCTGGGGAGCTTTTAAAAAACACTCACAACCAGGCCCCTCTCCAGACAGATCCCATCAGAATGTCTGGCATGCGGCCCCGGCATCCTTAGTATCTAAAAGCTCCCAGGTGATCCTCATGTGAGTCAGAAGCACTGTCGTAGGTGAGGTGAGTCACTTTCCTATCTGCCCTTCCCCACAGGACATGAGCAATCCTGTGGACAGACTACCGTCGATGACACAATGTGCAACCTTCTCCATAGACTTGAGACACACACACTCCCTCTTGAGCACTTGCAAGAATTATTCACAAAACTTATAATAAAGATACATTTATCAACTTGAGGCTTAGGAGTGGGCACTCTCAAATAGGCAAGAGCCAACCTTCTGTTATTTGTGCCTCCGATGTCCCCATCTTCCCTTCCTTCCTTCCTTCCTTCCTTCCTTCCTTCCTTCCTTCCTTCCTTCCACTTTCTCTCTCCTTCTCCCCCTCCCTCCCCTCCTTCCTTCCTTTCCTTGCATCTTTCTTTTCTCCCACTCTTTCCCTCCTTGTCCTGCTTGCCTTCTCACTTTCTCCCATCAGACCTCCCACACACTGGCCCCTGACACCGCAGGCAGGCCGGCTACCCTGGAGGCTTCAGGCTGCAGACATCAGCTGTCAGGAGAGGGTCTGGATAAGAATCAAAGCTTGTTGAAAGGCCACAGCATAGATGCAATTCTTGCCTCACTACTGAATCTGTGCTTCACTGCTTTGAAAACAAGTCTGGCCATTCTGGAAGGCAGCTACGCTCACCACTATACCACCAACGCTGCTCAAGGTCTGGCCATTCTGTAAAAAATTAAACCTGGAGTTATCATATGGCCCAGCAAGTCCATCCTATATATAAATATATATGAGAAATAAAAAACTCAACACAGAAACCTGTATACTGATATACATAGCAGCAATATTCCTAAGAGCCAAAAAAGTAGAAACAACTCAAACGTCCAATCAACAACGATCTTCTACTCTATGATTGTACCACATTTTATTTATGAATGGATACAGTGGACTATCATTCATCCTAAAAAGAATAAAGTGTCGATATCTGCTGTAATGTGCATGAATACTAAAGACATATGCTACATGAAGGGAGCCGGGAGCAGCCTCCACGTACAGCGCGATTCCACTTACATGAAATGTCCAGAAGAGGCAGATCCATAGAGACAAAAAGAAGACTGGTGAGTGCCAGGCCCTGGGGGAGAGAAGAATGGGAAGTGACTGCTCAGGAGAACAGTTCTTTTGAAGTGATGAAAATGTCCTAAAATCAGTTGTGGCGATGGTTGCACAACTCTGCAAATACACTTTAAAAACCATTGACTTGTGTAATTGAGATGGGTGAATGATACGCTATGTGAATTATATCTGAATAAACTGTGAGAAAGAAAAATAACATGTGTACTTCAATAAGAGAACAGTATAAATGCTGCAATCACCGTATTTCTTAAAACATCATGTAGACTTAAAAGAGTACGTTAATTGGAATATTACAGCCAGAACGGCCACCATATAACACAGAGAGAGATATGACCCATCACTTCCAAAAATGTTTTCCTTAAGTATGGAAACTTCAGGGACCGTTGCCCGTGCTGTTTGGGCATCTTATAAGCTCTCTGCCATCTTCCCCTTCTCCTATTTAATTTAATGGCATCTCTTCATTGTCAATCATGAAGTTTTCTGTATTTATCTCACTAATTTTTAAAACTTCCACTTACAGGTACTTGTGGAAGTCACAGCCCTTCTCATGGAGGAGATTAGGATTTCATATTACAAAGACCCTGCATTGAAGTACGGGATTGACCCTTATATAAAATGATATCCTCACCCAATATCTACCCAACATCATACACTCACACACATAAAGACGACCAGGGATTTTGTGAGTTTCCCCACTCAGTTCCGGAATGAATTCCACAGTTTTGCAGGATTTCTTCCTCTGAAGAACCCCTCCGGGGGCACTTCTTTTCCAGGTCAGCTCTCCAGAGTCAAGTTTTCTCAAATTGTTCAAAAAGCTTCATGATCTCCATCAGTCACTCTGCCTCCTCCAAATACTACTGGAGCTGAGAGATTTCAGACTAGTCCTCAGTTTCCCCTCAGATTTCTTTCTGACCATAGCTCCCCATTACCCACTTCCAAAGCTCATCCCCTAAGAGGTTTTTAGGAACCAGCTCCTCTTCTGAGCACCTCACATAGATTCTGTCAGGGAAGCTTCACCACAGCCTGAGGTAGTTCATATTATGACCATCTCCATCTTACAAAGTGAAAATTGAGGCACCTAGAGATGACGTCATCTTCCAAGGTTGCACATGAAGGAAAAGTGGAGTAAAGACTCAAAGCACACATTTTTAACCCCATGTCTCCCATCACGGCCTCCTGCGAGGTGAGAACTTTCCATGTGCTGGGCACTGTTCTGAGTTTTCTACATGCATTGGCCACACTCACCTTTGATGTTTCAGTTGGAAATAGCAAAGCTTAAGTTAAGGAGACAGCCTAACAAAGCCAACCCTATTGTGCTTGGTCATGGAGACCTGGACATACATACTCATTTATTTGCAGAATATTTAGTAGACACCACGCTATTGCTCTAGGAACTGGGTATTGCTCTAGGAATTAGGAATCTAAAACAAGTAAGAATCCGTGTGCTCATAAAACTTCTCTCCTTGTGAAGTGAGACAGATGATAAAAATTGTAAATAAGTGATGTGGTGTATTAGAAGGTATGTGCTTTTTATAATATATCAAATGAAAGTTAAAAAATAAAAATAAATTAAAAAAAAAGAAGGTACATGCTATTTTAAAGTCTGGGTGGAGGGGAGGTCATGCCAGTGCCTGTAGAGGGAGGGGTTGTAGTTTCTGGAAGCGCAGTCAGGGTGGGTCCCATGGAGAAGGTGACTATTGACAGACCCGAAGGGGTATGTACACCCAGGAGCACAGCCGGGGAAGAGAGGTCCAGGCAGAGAGGACAGACAGACATTGCAAACGCTGATGTGCAGCTGCAGTGGCCTGAGAGATGGTGACTCATGAGGGATACGGTGTGGGATTCCGGGGTACAAATGAGGTGACAGTGGCTCAGCTTTCACTTCGGGAGCTGGGGAGCCACTGGCAGGTTTTAGACTGGGACTCACCGTCTCCAGGGATGTCCGTATGGAGCAAAAACTGAAGTCAACAGGTTTCTTGAGAACCTCACTTGCACCAGGATTCCCAGCCCTCACAAGGGACCGAGTTTGCAGGGTGATTGCAAAGCTGCCTCCATATCTTACTTTCTATCCCTGAACACCCCCTGGTGGAGGGAAGTGGCCACGTGAAGGAAGCAGAAAAGGAATTTGCTAATGCCCAGGCTGGGAGGGGCAAGTCGGGACCCATGCAGCTACTTCCACAGCTTTTCTCCTCTTACCTTTCTTAGAGCCCCTGCTGAGCATCTTACTCATGTTTTAATTCTTCATGGTGCTGCGCACATCACGGTGATTCCCATACATGTGGGTTGCTTGAATGAATGAATAAACAAATAAGTGCACGGGGGCATCTGTTACCAGAGGAGAGAAAGGTAGCAGTTAATAACTGTCAGTGAAGGGCAGAATGAGTTGCATTTCTTGACTAACTTTTGAAAGTTCAGGATGCTTTCATGGAAAGCTCTGCACTTCGTCTGCAGATTTCTGACCCACATGAGTGATCAAATCAAGAAAGTTACAACACCATGGTCAGTTTACAATATGGTAGAGCAACAGAGTAAATGTGTTTTCAAATGGAAATTCCTAGCCAGCAGTGGTTGTTAAAAGTAATGTGAGTGCACATTCACTCTTATTGCAGAAATATGCGGAAGAGCGTTCTTTATTTAAAAACTATCTTCACACTAGTACATAACTTAGCTGTTTATTAAACTTTGTTGACAATTCTCTGGAGCTGTGCACTTTATTTATACTTAAAGTTGTCAAATGCAAACCAGGGGTAATTAAATATTCAGAGAGCTACAGAAATACATTTCTAATACAGTGTATATACCTACCTACATATATACTCATCTTCAAGCACACATGTGCCTATAGGAAATAGAAATGCATTTTTTCTTGCAAATTACTGGTGTGTTTAAAGTTCAAAGTTGATTGACACATGCTTTCACTTAATGGAGGTAATTACAAAGAATAACAACCCCAAACAGATCTGTTCAGTGTAACAATCTTGTCCTGCCGTGTAGATTACATTGAGAGCTGTCAGATGGGTAGTTTTGCCACCAATCATGCATCAGCACGTTTGTAAGACAAGAAACAGATTAATAAGCACCAACACTTTCTTCTAAACACTTGTTGAAAAGAATAAAAGCTGCCGGCTCAGAAGGAAACGATACGATGGTGGACGCCTTCTCTCTCTAGCCTCCAAAAAATAACCTCGCAGGACTCACAGGAAGGACAAGAGTGCACGTAGCCCTCTCGCGATGAATGGCGTCTGCAGGGAAGACAGCATCATACAGACCCGCTGTGACTAGCCCTGTTTGGCCTAATATATTGTGCATGTATCACTGCTTTAACTTAAAAAAAAAATCACTACTGAGCCCATTGGGTAAGTGACAGCCCAAACAGAAAGTTTAGTTCTGCTTCAGATAGTTAGCATTTGCTGAGTACCTACTATCTGGTAAAAAAGACAAGTCTAGCTAAAAATCACGTGGTATTGGGGATGGTTGATCATATATTTAGATGTAGATCATTACCCAGGCCTCATTTGGGAAACACGAATACATATGGAAAAGGTCTGTGATTACAATTACACTGTTCTAACTTTCAAACACTGGGATTATGAAAGAGAGTTCCACTATATTTAGTTTTATCCTGCCAAAGATGTTGGGTAAATGAATGTTGTGCTGAAAATACCAGAGTGGATTTTCCGCTTGACTTTTTACTACCACGTATAAATAGTAGGTAAAATGAAAATGGGTAGACAAAGAGCATTGAAACAATCAAATTGTATATAACTTGAACTTTGTTATTATATCATAATTGTGGGGCCTTTTATTCCAAAGCTGGTTAGGATTTAGGGTCATGTTTTTTATAGCAAGGGGGCATAGAATTATAGCCAGTCAGTTATATGATCTCAGCCTAGTCATTAATGTAACGTGACTGTGTTTGCTTTTGTGTAATGACACAAGGCATTACAAGACATTGCTGACATCCCAGATAATGGCAAAATAAATAAATAGCAGAAGTTCCAGACAAAAGGTCTTCAGTCACGTTGTTTTCAGAAATATGCATTTTATATCTAAAAAGAAAGAGAAACTTTTTATTCCATATTTAGAAGTTGAAAAAATTTATATTTAAAAATGAGCCTTCTCCTATGGAAAACGCATTTCTGTAATCCCGTTTTAATGAGAGATTTGGTTTATGGGTCTTCCAACGTCTCTCAGAAAAATTACCTGCTAGTTTTGTGTAAAGGAGCCTCGGGAGGGGTGTGGAGGCCTGAGCTGCCTGTAGTAATGTCCTATTTTCATACCATGAAACCAAGCTGACAAGAGTTCTTCAAAAAGTGTTTTGATTTCTTAGTTTTGCTCATATCTCTGAAACTTCTCCAGAAAGGACCAAGAATTCTAAACGCCTTTCAGTGTTCATTGTATTGTTCTCACTATGTACTTGGAGACTATTTACTGAGACACTTTAGATGCCCTCATAACAAATATTACTAAATCATCTCATTCTGTTTCTGGCTTCAAGGGTACAACTTACTTTTTCAGAATGAACAAGTCTGCTGCTTGTGGGGTCCAGCCTTTGAATCCATGCTGACCACGACAGTCACCTGAGTCTGAAAAGCCAGCTTTTGCATTCCAGAATCATAGACTTACAGACCACAAGAGCTAGAAGAGACCATAGGCTCCTGGGTGGCTCGGTCAGTTAAGCGTCCAACTCTTGATTTTGGCTCAGATCATGATCTCACGGTTGGTGGGATCAGCCTCTGCACTGGGCCCTGTGCTGACAGCACGGAGCCTGCTTTGGACCCAGCTCGCTCGCGCTCTCTCTGCCTCTCTCTCTTGCTCTCTCGCTCTCTCTCTGCCACTGGCTCTCTTGATATCTCTCTCAAAATAAATAAACGTTAAAAAAACAAAAGAACTAGAAGAGAGAGACCTTACAAGTTATTGAGAGTTATCCCCTTTTCTTTTCTTTTTATTTTTTAAAGAAAAACAAATGTATTGATATGATGTCGTAGGAAGAAAACAGCCTGAGGACTCAGAAGAGGTGGATCTGAATCTTATTTCAGTTCTCGTGTTCATCACCCTCTGTGAGTCTCAGTGTTACTCCCTTAAAAATGGAAACAGCGATACCTGTCCAGCCAACATGGTCAACGTGCCATCTAGTGCTACTGTCGTCAGTGTCCCGGAAACCCCACGTATGCACTGCATGTCGGGGTAACACAGAGCACTGCCCACATGGCCTGCTTTTGGCTTCTCCCTCAGCCAGCCTAAGTCACTCTTCAGGACGTAATGGACTGACCCTTTGGGGACTACTGGAAATGAAAGCAGGCCCCTCAGTCCCCTGTTGAGGGTATTTGAGGGCCTGTTGCTATGGAATAGGTCACCGGATTATCACTCCATTACCCGTGGAAATGGTGCCATGTCGCTGCAATGGATGAATTAACTCAGATACCAAGTCCCATTTGGCAGTTCGCTCTCTGTGTAAGAGTCTCAGAAGCCCATGTGTGGCTCACCCATCAGTCACCTTTAAAAAACATTTCAGAAAAAGAAATGATGTACAACATTCCCCTACTCACTGTGCACTTGCTTTTGCCACTTGGCTAGCTCTCGCTCTCTCTCTCTCTCTCTCTCTCTCTCTCCAAAGTTAGACTACGTGTATTCCCCTTCGCTCTTGGGGAAGGCAGGGAGGAGGAATTACTAAAAAGTAATACATGCATCTGACCAAATTCTCAGAGTCAGCTCCTTCTATGGCGTGCTGGCATCTGAGCAAATAATTTACAGAAATTCCATAGAAAGGAGGTGCTTTAAAGGCTGCCCGAGAGCACCATGGGGCTGGAAGAGTGAAGAGGCACAGCTGTGACAGCTGGGAGCAGGAGCTGCCACTGATCTGTTTCCCTGCTTATCACAACGTCATTAATCAACCCCTATCCCGGCAGGGTCCGACCGACCTCGCTCCGCAGCTCAGAACCTGACTGTCAGCCTGGAATCTCCTTGGAGCGCTGTCCCGAGAAGGACATCTCATAGGCACATCATGAAATTCACTTTGTTAAAAATATTTAAATTGCGGGGGAGGGACATTTAAGGAAGGAAGAATATGATGTTACCAGGTCCCTTCTAAATTCCCATCACACATAGGTCCTCTACCATTTGCTAAGACATTTGGATTAGGTCACTGCCCTTGAAATTTGCCATTGCTCGGTGAGTCCTACTACTAGGTAAACCTAGCCACGGTGGGGAAATGGATGCATTTTTCAGATTGAAAAATACACACCAGAAATACTTATAAAATCTGTAGCTATTGAAGCTCACTGCCTACACCAGACTTCTCTTGGCTGATGCCAACGGGGAACAATTCACTGTCTCTGCACCATTGCAGAGATAACAGCTTTCGATAGTTCACAGGGGTTTTGCTACACAGCAGGAGTGATAACAGTCACCATTTAGTGAGTGTGTACTCTGTGCTGGACACTTTAAAAAATCAGCTCATTGACAATCGCCCTATAAAACATTGTTATTACTATTATTATTTTATGCACAGATGACATTTTATAGTATATATTTTTTTACTTTTTAAAGGTTTATTTATTTATCCTGAAAGTGACAGAGACAGGGAAAATGGGAGAGAGTCAGAGAGAGAGGTAGACAAAGAATCCCAATCAGGCTCCACACCACCACCACAGAGTCCGAAAGCGGGGCTCAAACTCATGAAACCGCAAGATCATGCCCTAAGCCAAAACCAAGCGTCAGACGTCCAATCGACTGAGCCACCCAGGTGCCCCTGTAGTACATTTTCAAGTGTAAGTTTGAGTTCCTAAAATTTTACAGTTTGACTAAAGGGAGGAGCCTGTAATTGAAAACACAAAAGCCTCTTGGGGGGAAGAACGTAAGTAATTTTATCTCATATTTATGTGTGAATGACTTAATCAGACTCTTTATCTAGTAGGGAAACAAAGAAGGGGAGGCAGAGCTGAATCCAAAGGAAGCAAGAGGTAGGTGCAGGTCTGGAAATGAGTGAGGCTGGGTAAGTGGTGAAGCAAGGGGCCCTCCGTGCACTCCACGCCCAGGCTCTGCGCCCCGCCACTGGCCGGTCCAGATCCTTCACCTCCGGCTGAGGCAAGGATGTGTCAACACACAAGATGACTCACTCACCTCCCAGGGAAAGGACAGCTTCCAAAATTCGGGGGCATTTTTTTATTTTTTTATTTTTCAGCTTCCAGAATTTGGGTTTTTTGTGTGTTTGTTTGTTTGTTTTTCAGCTTCCAGAATTTTAGAATATCGCAAACTATCTAATATTTTGCTAAGAAAGCAGTGGAGCTGACATTTACCATAAGTGAATGGCTATAAATAAAAGTAGGACATTGTTGAAAGAAAAATCTTCACGTCGTTTGACAAAACCTACATCCTCTCACAGGTCATGGAAGGGTGTTATCGGATCTATTCACATTTTATATATAATGTTGCCTCTGCTGGGTAGTGGGTGGAAACTAAAGTGATCACACAAACTTGTATTGTTCTGAGCAGTTACAGGAGGAAAAGTAAGATCCTGGAGCTTAGTCTGCGCTGTTTCCATGTATTAACGGGACAATGAGAACAGCCCTTTTTTGAGACTAGGATAAAAACCCCATGATGGGTTCAGAAAGCCGAGGTGTGACGTGCACGGAGGGTGCCCTTGCTTCACTGCTTACCCACGAGCCTCACTCGTTTCCAGAGCTGCACCTGCCATTTGCTTTCTTTGGAGTCAGCTCTGCCTCCCCTTCTCTGTTTCCCTACTAGATAAAGAGTCCAACTCATGCACACATAAATACGAGATAAAATTACTTGCACGTGGGATCAGGTTTTAGTATCATATTAAGTAGAGAAATTGCTAGCTAGTCATTTATCATTAAAACCTTACAATACCGTATTTCAACAGATCTAAGGGGTGCCTGGGTGGCTCGTCGGTTAGGTGTCTGACTCTCGATTTCAGCTCAGGTCATGATCTCACAGTTGGTGAGTCCGAGCCCCAAGTTGGGCTCTGCGCTACTAGCACAGGGCCTGCTTGGGATTCTCTAGGCCCGTCTCCCACACACACTCTCTCTTTCTTGCTCTCTCTTTCTCTTTCAAAATAAATAAATATTTAAAAAAAATCTAAGCGGGCATGGTGAGGCATCCCATAATTTTATGTATCACTAAGAAAGAATAAAACCTGACAATTAAGCTGGGCTGCATTCTGACTCCAGACATGTTAAGGTGTTGTGATGCCTGCCCCTCAGTCCTCACCAACAGTAGGATATGTTCATGAAAACATAAAATAACAATTAGCCTTCCATCGTAATTTGACGTTTGAAGTCATTGAATGTATATACCTATTTGCCCACTGTTTGTCACCAAGCCCTGGGGTCCCTGCCCCTTGATGTGTTTGTCTTCTGCCTTTCCAGTCCCTCGACTACAGACCCTCATGATTTCGCATCTGTCTGTGTCAAAGCTGTCTTTGAAATCAGTTTTCTTGGGGTGCCCGGCTGGCTCTGCCAGTTAAGCCTCGGACTTCGGCTCAGGTCATGCTCTCACAGCTCATGAGTTCAGGCCCTGTGTGGGGCTCTGTGCCGACAGCTCAGAGCCTGGAGCCTGCTTTGGATTGTGTTTTTGCCTCTCCGCCACTCACACACTGTCTACTGTCTCTCTCAACATTAAATAAATAAATAAATAAATAAATAA
Source organism: Suricata suricatta (assembly GCF_006229205.1). Classification (NCBI taxonomy): domain Eukaryota; kingdom Metazoa; phylum Chordata; class Mammalia; order Carnivora; family Herpestidae; genus Suricata; species Suricata suricatta. Next base: position 146,637,956 of record NC_043702.1, read on the forward strand.
ATAAATAAATAAATAAATAAATAAAAACAGCTTTCTAATTGGTCCCCAGACCCCTAAATTTTAGTCCCTCTGCATATAGCCCAGCAAACTAGGCATGTTACACTGGCCTTTATAAAGGGCCTTCCTTCTCTGGTCCCAGTCCTTCTGCAAATCCTTCTCTTTGCCTGCCACCATCCTTCTCGAACTAAAATAAGAGGACCTCCAGCACCGTGGTGAAGTCCTCAAAACCACTGGGTGCACAGAGCACATTTTCCCAAAGCATTCATTTCACGCAGCGGTAAGTAGTTTATGACAGTTGTTTTCACTAAAACACACATTACAGAGTAGAATAAGTGACATGATTTTTAAAGATAAAATTGCTCATAAAGACAGCATTATTTCAGGTTACCACTCCCTTCTGCCATTTGAGTAAAAAGGTTGCAGAAGATCTAGCCTACAGGTTAGCCCAAAGGTCCCACCACCTTTCCTGTCTTATCTCCCTCTCTTTATTCCCGAATGCCAATTCTCTGCCTGCCAACATACCTTCTCACCATTTCCCCAAACACCCAGCTTCGCCTTGTCTCTCATGACAGCCATCTGACTTCAGCCCTGGCTTGTCCTCCTGTCTGCTTTCCAAACCTAATGATGCCTTAAAGACCAGGTCAGCTCCCACCTCCTACCTCAGGGCTGCCTTCTGGACCACAGGAGCCCAGCTTTCTGCTTACCCAAAGACATTTGTTTGCTGAAATGCTGTGGATAGGGATCAGCAATCTACAGCCTGAAGCCAGATACTGCTTTCTGCCTGCTCATAACCACCAGATTTAAACAGTTGCAACAGAGACCACATGGCCTGCAAAACCTAGCATATTTTCTGTCTGGACTTTGGGAGAAGTTTTCCAATACCTAGTCTAGATCCATATTGTATTTTCTAATGCTAAAATTCCATGAGCTTACTATATATTATCTTAACACACAATTATGTGTATGTTTATATATACATAAAGTGATATGTAGCTAATTTTTAAGTTAGTTAACTTTTTATATTTCCCATTTCCCAAATGAGACCACAAGCTCCTTGAAGGCAGAGACCGTCTTACACATCCACCCTCCTCCAGAACGCCCAGGACTGTTCTATCCTTTTTTTTTTTTTTAATGTTTTATTTCTTTTTGATACAGAGAGAGACAGGCATGAGAGGGGGAGGGGCAGAGAGAGAAGGAGACACAGAACCGGAAGCAGGCTCCAGGCTCTGAGCTAGCTGTCAGCACAGAGCCTGACGCGGGGCTCGAGCCCACGAACGTGAGATCTGACCTGAGCCGAAGTCAGAGGCTTAACTGACTGAGCCACCCAGGCGCCCAGGACTGTTCTATCCTTGATGAATGCACTGTGTGGCTTCATCTAGCACATTAGTAAATGACACATTGTCAAAGCACAGCTCCAGTGAAATATGAAATAAACATGCTTTCCTGTTGATAACATGACTGATCCGTACATGACATGTCCATGGATTATTCAATCATCAAATGCATATTTAGTATCTACACTGCACGAGGTCCCAGGCAGTGAGAAAATATAAGCTCTCCCTGCCCTGCCGGACATCTCCTTGAGACGAAGTCAACACATGGGAAAAAGCAGCCAAGCAGAGACAGCACACACTCAGCGGTGAAGCAGTTGTGTGATGCTTAACATTCCAGAGAAAGGAGAAATTAGAACAGTCTGAAGGCCGAGAGGGAGCGTTTGACCCCTCAATAAAAGTATTCTGTGGGTGCAGGAAAAGGAGACTAAGGAATAAAGTTTGAGAGCTCGTGTGTAAGGATTATATAAAGCAGTTTCTACGTTGCCAGAGACCTGTCTACGGGAAATACAGTAATTGCAGTGCTTAGTACAATAAGCTAAAATCCTGGGTATGTGCTCCACAGGCAAATAGGAGAGAAATGCTCCCCAGCTCACAATTATGGTTGATATTTGTATTGATCTGAATATCTATAACTTACCTTTCCTGTTACCAGAAAGAATTTGAAGCAGCCTAAAAACAAATGTATGCATTAAACATTCAACAAATACTTATCGGGTGCCTACTTCCTGCCACCCTCCCGGGCCCTAGGAATATAGAGGTGACTAAGTTAGGAATACGGAGGACTAAGTTAGGTCCTGAACTCTTGTCCTTTCAATGGTGAGAGATGGTCACTAAGTAAACAAGATCGATACAGACCACAACAAATGCTCCGAAGGAAATGAACGTGGTGACCCGGCGCAGCGTAACTGACACTGAATGGGGAAAGGTCACCGAGAGCCTCCCCAAGGCCTTCCCCCGAGACCTGCAGGGAGCCAAGCACGTAAAGAGCTGCAAGGGAAGTGCAGAAATGAACAGAGAGAGGAGAAAAGCTCCAGGCAGTTCTACGTCTGGTGTGTGTTTGCAGAAAGTGTGTCGCGGTCAGAGTGGCTGGATAGCCGTGAGGCTGGAAAGCTGGTCAAGAGCCAGGCCACAGGGAGCCCGACAGGACATTGTTAGGACTTTGGCTTTGACTCTGTGGGCAAAAGACACGGCAATATAATATAAACAAAATTAGAAAATCTGGGAAGAGAATATCCAGAGTCGGCAGATCTGCTACCTCTAAGGCCCAACAGATGTAATAATTGAGCTTCAAATTTGCTTTCTAACAACCAGAGCCAAAAAGCAGGTTATGTAGGTTACAAGGTTCTAGTTGTCTGAAAGTTATCTGAAAGGGGAAAGTGGAACTGTTTCTTGGGATGACCAGCTGAGTTCTAGGCACTCGATTCTACAAATGTTTCCCTAGAATCATATACTCAGGACCTTGAGGGATACAACAATTTCCCAGAAACTGGTTTTATAGTAAATGAGAACTGGTTTTCACATGGTTGTTTTCTCTGGTTGCTGTGGCTCAGCGACTGAAATGCTACTCTGTGAGGTCTGAACTCCCCCCCTGGTGCCTGTGTCTGGCATTGTGGTGTTCAAATATGATTCAAAATTTTCTACAGCAGTATCTTAGTTGTTAATGGCACATAGACTGGCCCTAGGCAAAATGTGAGAAAGGCAAAGTTTATACCTTATATCCCTGCCTCCAATATTACTCTCGGTCACTGAGAGTGCTCTGATCATGGTCTCATTTCTACCTGGTAGGCTGTGTCCTCGGGACCCTGACCTCCTCCATGACCGCTGGTTGGCAACGGGAGGATTCCCGGTCTTTGAAACCAGAAGAGTCGAACAACATGCAGATACGTGGTCATTAGCAAATTACTGAACTTCTAGAGGCTTCCATTTCCCCATCTAGCAAAATTAAATGAAAAAAACACATGCAAGGTGCTTGACACTTAGTAGACACTTCCACACTCAATTAGTCACAGTTCAAAATACACATATTTTCAAAAAGCCTTTTAGGTATACATTAAATTATTTTAATTTTTCTTAATGTTTATTTATTTTTGAGAGAGAGAGCGGGGGAGGGTCAGAGGGAGGTCAGGAGGGAGGATCTAAAGCAGTCTCCGCAATGACAGTGGAGACCCTGGTGCTCTAACTCAGGAACTGTGAGATCACGACCTGAGTGAAAGTCAGGTGACTAACCGACTGAGCCACAACTTGAGTGGAAGTCAGACACTTAACTGACTGAGCCACCCAGGCACCCCTAAATTATTTTAATTTTAAAAACATACCTGAGTAGTGAGTGTTCATTGAAAGTATTTGCACCGATGTTGAAATGTGTAAAATGAAAAGTGAAGTTTCCCTCACTATTTCCTTAATTCCTATTCTGCAGCATATGAAGAAAAGCTTTAATTAAATGCCCTTTGCTAGTGTTGGCACAGTAGATTTGTACAATCTGACCAGTAGCTTTTCAGATCTTTTTATAACACGGTGTGCATGTGTGTATTTATATGCTGAATACATTAATATTGTTCTACAATGAACTTTTTTCTTACTAACATAGTAATCTCCTCCTATTTGTTCACAAGATCTGCCTCATTTATAATTGTCTTATAACATTCCATATTCCATTTTTCTATGAATTCATTTAACAAATACATATCCAGCATCTATGATATAATTGTCTATAATCTTTTTACTATTATAATAAATACTTTTGTACATATATTCTTATATACTTGTGTGTGATTATTTCTAGAGAATAGATCCAAAAAATGAAATTTCTGGGTAAATGTGCATCCATTCTAAATTTTGACAGGCATCGACAAATTGCCTTCCAAAAAAGGAGGTATCATTTCATACCCCGGCCACCATTTTATGACCATGTCAATTTCCCAATCTGACAAAAATGTAAAAAATGTTAGCTTGGTCTAATTTGTCTTTCCCTGGTCACTAGTGAAGATAAGCTTTTTCCATATGTTTATTAGCCAATTTTATAAAGTTTTCTGTGAAGGTCTTTTCATGTTTTTGACCCATTTTCTAGAAGGAGTTTTAAGTAGTCTCTAATCTTATCAATTGCAAGTTGGTTTGGAGGCATTTAACATGTCCATGTAACACATAAAGTCAACTGCGTATGTTTGGCGCTGACCTAAGTATATACTGAAGTAAGGTATGCCATTCGGCTTCTGAAAAGTGGGGAGTTATTTTACCCATCCCTGATTTTCTTAGTAGAACAAGAGTTATCACCATATATTGCAAAGTTACACCCTGTCCAAATTAGTGCCTCAACAATTTTGGAGTTAATGAGAGAAGGAGACAAAAGGTCTGGGTTAGTTGGTCACTGCCTTCTCTCAGACCTTCCTATAGTCCTATCAGATGGCTCGTTATTTCTCATTAATATACTGTCATGATAACTAACATAGGGGTCTTTGCTGACCGTCCTATTTGAAACAACACCCTCACCCCCTCCCTCAAGCACTCCTGTCCCCTCTCCTGCTTAACTTTTCTTCTGTGGCACTTACCATCATAGGCATGCATTATATTTTACTCGTTTCCTTGTTTATTTTGGTCTGTCCCACTGCAGTGTCGGCCCCAACGAAAGTGTGCTGACTAGAACTGTACAGTTCTAGGAGAGCTTCTATGTATATTACCTAATCTTTCCACCAACTCTGTGACATAGATATTATATTACCTCCACTTCACAGAAGGGGAAAACAAATCTAACACAAATCAAGGGATATGCTTGAGGTTGCTTAGCTGGCATGTGGGAGGACATGAGAGCTCTATGTTGTGATGGTGCTGCTTCTAATGATAAACAAAACCGGAGGCTCCTCACATACAGATTTCACGTAATGTAAATGAAGTCATCTCCAAAATGATCATTAGATGGCTCTAAAGCTAGTACTTTAGGGGCACCTGAGTGGCTCAGTCAGTTAAGCATCTGCGTTTGATGTCAGCTCAGGTCATGATCTCAGGGGCATGGGTGGAGCCCCACTTGGGGCTCCACGCTGAATGTAGGTGGCGCTTGCTTAAGATTCTCCCTCCCTGTCTCTCAAAAAAAATTAAATACTTAAAAAAATAAAGGTAGTACTTTATTTACTAGTACTTCTTGGCCTCCAGGTACCTATCTCCCCAATTCTGCATATATAACTAGTTCCCAGAAATGATGACTTCCATACTAGCCTATCTGGGAACCAGGAGGCCACTTCCTTTGGTGCTGATGTTCTCTGTCTTGCTAAACTACAGAAGGCAGAGAGCTCCTTCATTTCTTTTTGAGATACAACTTCCCGAGCACTTACCAGTTTGTGGACATTCAACAAGTATGTGTGGAAAGGAACTGAATTCCCAATGGAATTGGCTATGGCAATTAAAACCTTCATTTCAAAATAGCAGAGGGTCCTCTCTTTATAAACTTTCACAGGGACAGTCAACCTTGACTCACATTAGAATCACCTGGGGGCATCTAAGAACTACCAACCCTCAGGCTCCCCACCCAGAGGTTCTAATTTAAAGGGTCAGGGGTGCCACCTGGCCATGGGGATTCTTCTAAAGCTCCCCACCCCCTGGTTCTAAAGTACAGCCAGGGATAAGAAGCCCTGATCTACAGGTTTCTCAAGCGAAGAGTTTCTGTCCCTGTTGAAAAATATACTCATTGAGCAGAATTCTTCATGGGGACAAGCACCTGATCTGAAGAACTGTAAGATGATATACGACCTAGCTCAGAAGGGACCCTTGTAAACAGGCAATTCTGATCATGAAGGAATTGCAAAGCCTTTTGGGGGCTTGCATTCTGTGAAATTATTAGCAACCAAAGAGGCATCATTTTCGGTTTTTAGAACAGGAATCCACAAACTTTTACTGCAAAGGGCTAGAGAGTAAATACCTCAGGCTTCGCAAGCCGTACGCTCAGTGGCACCTGCTCAACTCTACCCCAGAAGCGCAAAAGCAGCCGTAAACAGTACAATGATGAACACATGTGCCTGTTTCCCCATAAAACTCTATTTATGGATTTTTAATTTGAATTTCACGTGATCTTACATCACAAAATATTATTCTCTTGACTTTTTTCAACCATTTAAAAATGTAAAAACTATTCTTAGTTTGGGGGCCATGCATAAACAAGCAGAGGCATGTGCTTTGGCCCATGGGCCATCTCTTGCTAACTCTTGCTTTGAAGGAATATATTAAAAAACAAATATAGGAATGAGGCACGTGGGTAGCCTAGTTCGTTGAGCATCTGACTCTTGATTTCAGTTCAGGTCATGATCTCCGGGTCATGGATGGAGCCCCACGTGGGACTCTGTGCTTGGGATTCTCTCTCCCTCCCTCTCTCTGCCTCTCTCCCACCCTTTCCCTCTCTCTCTCTCTCTCTCACTTTCTCCTTCTAAAAAAAAAAAACCAAATATAGGAACAATTAAGCATTGCTAACAAATATATTGATATAGCAAAAGATACATTTGGGCAGAACTGACTTAATTCATCCCATACTTAATTCTTGCCCTCCCAGGAAACCCGAACTGGAATTATTTCTCAAACTGCACATGTATTTGAGGTTCCAGAGTCTTTCAGGCTGGAGCTTGCTTGTCTTTTAGCTCCTCTCTCACTAGAGAAATTACAGGCTACTGGAGAGGTGCAGTACATCAGGACAGGGATCTAAGAGGAACTTAATAACTCAATCACAAAACTTGTGGCCGCCCTATGTGGAGGCTGTGTTTACTGTCCTTTGAGCCATAAAAACACCAGCTCCAGGCTCCCAAGTGAACGGTTTATAGGCATTGATTTACACAAACACGGGTCTATTAAATATGAGCCCAAAAGATTTGGGGGAATTTCAGAGACATGAAAATCAGAGGTCGGAGATGAAGTCAAGTTCCACACCAGGAAGTAAGAGGGCAATTTTTCTGCAGGTGGTGCCAGATGAGGCTCTGACCACAAAAAGGCACTTTACAAAGAAGCAAGGAAGAGGGGGAAGGCGCCGGTGTAAACTGAAATGTGGCCTTGCTTCCTAAGCGAATCTTTCTCGGTTTTATCAGTGTGGGTGGCCATGCTTATATATCACATCAACACTCAATAATGGAAACATTAAAATGCGAAATAAATTTCCTTTAGCGAACTTCCCCCAAAACTATCAAGGATCATGGAGAAGAGAGATCTGTTTTTGGTGAACAAAAAAAAAAAAGAGAGTGTACACTTGTCTTTGTGTCTTTGGTGAAAAAAGGAGCGGAGGGAGGTGGCGGGTGGGGAGGTGGAGTGGGGGGTGAGGGGTGGACATGGAAGGAGAGAGACCTGGCCAGTCTGCATTTGCAGTGAGGGAGATCCTTCTAGCGACACCAACAGCCCTGTGGGGGGTGGGGGAGTGGGAGGGAGGGGGAGTGTGGGGGGGGCTCTCATAGAGCACAGAACAGCTATGGTTCCAGCATCTCACAAACAGCCCACAAGCTCCCCCACCGTGGGCGTCGTAAACGTGTTTTATGTGCCCTGTTGGCCGCACAGCCTCATCTTCCCCTGGCTGTTGTCACCTCCTAATAGTACAGAACAAAGACCAATGTCCGACCAGAGCCCGGAGCGAAATTACCAGCCTGACCCTCACCTCTCTGATGGGCCTCACTTTCAAAAGCTTGCCCGACCCTATAGGTTGAACCACGAGCCGATTTGTGTAGCGACATCGACGCTCTTGCCCAGGCTCCCAGGGGAATTTTCCAATGCCACGCACACGTAAAACGCACACACCTGACAGCAGCGGCGGGCGGCCCGGAACGATTGCTGAGATGCCAAAAGCTTGCTTCTCCCGAAGCTGAGATTTAGTGCAAAAGTCTCTACGGAGAGGGTGTAAGAGACAGGCCATGATGAAAGCCCAAGATGCTTACTTCTACCCAGGCAAAGCGGGGTGAAGGGCCACGAGGGGGTGTGGGTGGCAGCACCCACCTTCCACCCGCATCCACCTGTCCTCTGCCCCCACCCCCGGGGGCCTCCCTGCGAGGCCCGGGAGCTTCTCTGAACTAGGAGAGCAGATCGTTGGTTTCACCGTCTGGCCCCGCGGCCTGGGCGCCAACTCCCCAGCCAGCCGGCAGCCCTGTCTTCCCTGCAGTCCTGCTTCCAGCATAAATTACTGACAGCCCTGGATTATGCTGGCTTTTAAGAGTAATAAAAAATGTGCTGAAGTCTATTCACCTGTAGTGGCTGCCTATAAATAAGTGAACCAATCAGGAAAAAGAACCTTTTCCAGATGGTGTGACTCTTTTAATTCAGCAAGCACGATCCCGGTGAATTTCTTCATCTAAGCAGTCATGCTGGAGCACGTGCTGTGTACCAGGCACCCTTCTGGTCAGGATGGACAAAGCGGAAACCGTCCCCGCGGCTCTGCTGGGGTTCACGGTCTTGTTAAGAGGACAACCTATAAAAACGCATCCTTACGAACCCAGATACATTCTATGAAGGTCAGAAGGGCCAACCCAGATACATTCCGTATGAAGCAGCGGAAACATGAGTAAGTGGCCGGCAGAGCTGAGGTTGGTGGGGAAGGGGGAGACACATCACCCTGGCAACCTGTTCACCGTCCTTGCCCAGTCTCCAGTGTCAGGAGCCCCAGGAAGCCATGGGAAGGTGTTCGGCAGTTCTGGCTGCTGGTTTTTAAAAATAATGGCTAGATTTTTTTCTAGACTCCTTCTAGAAATAAAGTTTGATTTTGGGACAGGAGTGGCAGGGTGCTTGTATGGCGTTAATGAGGACCATCCTCTGAAAGTTGGCACGTGATGAAGAAAATGCTAGTATACAGAGCCTAGAATTTAGGAGAGGAATAAAATAATGACATATAAGAAAAACCAAGGCTCATTTTTTTTCTTTTTTTAACATTCAGGTCCTCAATCTACCACTTACTAACTCTATGATGATGGGCAAGTCACTTAACCTTTCTGTGCCTCAGTTTCTCCATTTGTAAATTAACAATAACAGTATTTTCTTCACATACCAGGCTTGAGTGAGAATTAAATGAGATAATATGTGTAAAGCCCTTAGAACAGTGCCTGACACACAGCAATATCTCAATAAATAACAGCTTCTGTGATAATGATGATGATGATTAATGAAGTTTTCTCATAAAACACCATCACCATCTATATCTGTTGAAATACAACTAAACATTGAGTTCTATGGGAAAAAAACTGTATAGATACAAATACTAACTAAAACAACAAACAAAACATTATCTGGTTTCAGGTGGACAGTTTATGACCACCTTAAGGATAAAAACTACTAGAATATTCCCCATTAGCTTTCAGTGTCTCTAGATGTCTCCACATGAATGCCTTATTCTATTCTTTTTCGCCAAGAAAAAATGAGAATTTATATCAGCAGCCTCAAGCAAGACCACCTCCTCAATGTGCATAGAAAACCAAGAATAGAAGTGAAGCTCAAAGGGCACCCAGAAAATGAGTCAGAAAACCCCATAAGTCACATATATACACATTCAGCATTCATGAAAATATAGTCACTGTGTTATTTTTGTTGGCCTCCAAGTATAAAAAAAAAACAGATATAAAATGCCACAAGAGAAATTTTTGAATCAAGAACAAAAACATTTTTGACATTTTCTTTACTGTTCCTTTAAATTCTTTTTAGTTAGGACTTGAAGTCCAAGAGCAAGTAGACCCCCCCCCCCCAGCCACCCAGCGCATTCACCATATTCCTGTGAGATACTGCCATCTAGTGGCCAATGTGAGCACTGCACTGGATGACTGGAGTTGCTTTTGTCCCTCAAATTCTGGGTTTTAATTTTCAAATCGATGACCTTCCTTTCTACCAATACTCCCACTAATTATAGTGACTATGGTGTCTAAGCCTTCAAATAGATGTCTTTATTTCTTCTGTATTAACAGTACAAATGGGCCATAATAAAACCCATAAAATATTTAGATTGAAAGATTAAGGTGAGTTTTTTTTTTTTTTTTTTTAGATAAATGATGTTTGGATAGAAAGAAACTCCAGCCACTTAACTTGTAAATGTTGAAAAACATTGGAACTTTGAAAACAAATCCACAATTTTGGGATTTGGGAGGAAAACCCGTATTGTGTGAATTCTGTGCCTTAACAGTAATAGCTTAGCAATCAGTATTGAAGACAAATTATGAGATCAACACATAATAGGTCCTTTACTAAATCATGCAAATCATGATAGGATCTTTCCCTACATTATCTCAGGCAGCCCTCAAACAGCGCTGCAAGCTTCATTCATCCCCAGCTCACAGCTCAAACAGCTGAAATTCACACGGCTGGTGAGGATTCAGAACGAAATCCATTCTACTGAAGGCAGACACCCATGCAATCCTGCGCACCACTGTCTTAGCTACAGATAGCATCTGGCACACTATCGCTATTCAACAATACCATGAATGAATAAAGGAGTCCTGGGGCAGAAGCTACTAGCGCTCACCAGTGTCTTTTCTTCCCTGGGAACCCAACTAGAAGGCACTTTTCGGTCTCCTTTGCAGTGAGGTCTGGCCATGGGACCGAAATATGGCCTTTGGAAGTATTATGCCCGGCTTGGCTTGTTAAATCTGCCTATATGGGATGCTCTTTTCTTTTTCCCATCTGCCAGCTGAAAAGAAGGGACTCTAGTAACCTAAAGGAGGTGGAGCAGCCACAGGTGCAAGGAGTTGGCATCCCTGAAATGGTGCCCGGCTGACCCTCATTTGATTGTAACACCAGCGAGAAATAAAGTGTTATTGTGTAAAGCTCTCAATATGAGGGTTGTTTGTCACAACAATCAGTCCACCCGAACTAATAAAACTCCAAGACAGTCCTTTTGAAATGATAAGCGCTGCTTTTTCTGTACAATAAAGACATCTTATGTTGCTGTCATTTTAATGTAAGGCTCTGCACAACGGCATAAAGTACTTTAGCTTTAGTTTTACAACTAAACGTACCCTCACGGGACAGTCATTATAACATTAGAGAGAACTTAAGGGGAGTTTATTCTCTCTTTTCCTTAGGTTTCCCCTGAAACTGAGCTCCGAGGAGAATTTTCTCCAAGAAGCCTTAAAACACTGACGTTTCCATCAGGGTTTTAATACTGCCTGTAAGACAGGATGTTCCGTGGAATCAGGCTAACTCTGCTCTCCAGCACATCTATTTTTAAGACTCCGGGAGTCTGGCCCTGACTCAGCGGAGTGCATCATGCCTGACTCCCCTGATGACACACCAACCCCCGAAATGGGGGCGGGGCCAGGGAGGGGGTGGACACAACACACAATGGCTGCCGTTGGCTGTGCGTAGGCTGATGTGAGCTCTTCACGACCTGACAGAAAGGGACTCCAGATTACTAAGGAAATACAGGCACACACAGTGTGCGACCTTTCTCTTGAGAGCGAGCAATACATTTGCAATTAAAGCCACTTCGACTCTTTTAACATACATCTGCATGTAACTTCTACTTCTGAAATTGCCCACTTAACTCCCTAGTAGGTTTCAAGGCATCCACTGGGGTTTTCCCCCCTTTCTAATTGTTCTGACAAGGAAATACGTAATGTTCAATACCAGTCACCCAAGAGAGCTATTATCTGCTTCCAATTTTCCTCTCTGTCATCTGCCAGGGACTTTTAAGGGCCTTCTCATGTTGGATTAAAATCAGCGACACATCTGAGAAGAGAGGCAGGAAAATTCATGGAGGAATACTTTATTTTCAATTAACATATAGGCTTTGGAAATTAAAAATACCATTCTTTAAAGTTTGACAAAATTATTTCAACATTTATCTGAAATAATAGACAGTTGAGGATAGTTAGGAAATTTTGACAGAAAAGAATAATGAAGGAGGATTTGCCTTACGAGGTATTAAAACCAATTTAAAGACATATTAATTAAAACAATGTGGAACTGACAGGAGAATAAATAGATGGAATAGAAAAAATGGTTATAAAATGAGCTCTAGAATATTTGAAAAAAAAGGGTATTTTATTTATTTATTTATTTATTTATTTATTTAATTTTATTTTAGGAAGACAGCAGGAGAAAGGGGCAGAGAGAGAATCTTAAGCAGGCTCACTCAGCACGAAGCCTCACACTGCAGCCCGTTGCAGGGCTCGACCCCACAACCCTGGGATCATGACCCCAGCTGAAATCAAGACTCGGCTGCTCAAAAGACTGAGCCCCCAGATGCCCCTTTATATTTATTTGTTAAATCAAAATCAAAGAGGAAGGGCTGTAGTGTGTGACAAATAACAATAAAAATGGCTAATTATTTGGGGAAAATTCTTCCATAGTAAAATAAATCTCAAATGCATTAAAGAATTTAAAGTGAAAGCATTAACAGGAGCTAGAAAAATATAATGTTTATACACACTGAAGATAGGAAAAGGTTTTCTAGGTATTGAATGTATGAAAAGAAACAATGGAATAAGAGATTGATTGATTCTGACCCCATGAAAATTTAAGGTCCTGAATTTCAAAAATATAACAAATAAAATTCAAAGGAAATCTAGAAATTGAAAAATATTTGCAATATTTGTGAGAAAACTTTAGTATCAAACCAGAAATGGGAAAAATGTTTGCAATACACATGACAAAATTTTATAAACCCATAAAAGACGCTAACATAAAATCCAAACTAAAGTAAAATCAAAACCAAAACCAACCCCATTAATGCCTTCATAAGACAATTAGCAAAAAGCATAAGCAATTTCTTCATAAGAGAAAAACGCTAGGGGCACCTGGGTGGCTCAGTCAGTTCAGTGTCCAACTTCAGCCTAGGTCATAATTTTGCCTTTATTTCAAGCCCTGCGTCTGGCTCTGTGCTGACAGCTCAGAACCTGCAGCCTGTTTCAGATTCTGTGTCTCCCTCTCTCTCTGCCCCTCCCCCACTCATGCTCTATCTCTCTTAAAAATAAACATGAAGCAAAATAAAATAAAAAATAACTAATGGTTATTTAACACATGGAGAAAATGTTCACCTTCACTAATAACTGATAACATTAAATTAAATCAAGAGCAAGGTGTCATTTTTCATCTATGAAATAGACTGAAATTTTTTTTAAATAATAATACTCATTGTTAGTGAGCTTATGTTGAGACTTCTACTTTCCTTTACTGGCAGTGGGAATGTACACTTGTCAATACCTTTCAAACTCCTTTACAAATTCCATTCTCCTGGATACTGTAATCCCACTTCTGTGAATATATCCTAAAGAAATAATCAGAGATGCAAGTGTTTATGCACCAGAATGCTTGTTGAAGCATTATCTGTAATAGTGTGAAATTGGGAAAAACACAAATCTCCTGTGCTAGAATGGTTATGGTGCATTCACAGAAATGGATTTATGCAGTCATTAAAAGTAATGGTGTGAAAGAATATTGATTGGTATGAGAATATACTGAAAATATAATAAGAAAAGCAGTATACATGTTATATGTACACGCATATGCACATATATATTACATTTAACACCCCAAGGGAACAAGGTTTTCAAATGTTAACATAACTTCTCTAGAAATAGAATTGTGGATTATTGTCCTGTTCTTTTTACTTTGCTACATTTCCAATTAGATTCATCATTTGATTATTAAAAATAGTAAAAAGACACATTTTTAAAAAAAATCTCTTGGTGCCTGTGTGACTTTCATTCCTTCAATATTCATTTGATATGATCTTAATATATTTGAGACACTGAGCTCAAACTTCCAGAAATTCTTTTTCAGATAATTCTTATTTTAAAATATCCAAATGGTGGGGCACCTGGGTGGCTCAATCAGTTGAGCGTTCGACTTCAACTCAGGTCATGATCTCACTATTAGTGGGTTCGAGTCCCACGTTGGGCTCTGTGCGGACAGCTCGGAGCCTGGGGCCTGCTTTGGATTCTGTGTCTCCCTTACTCTCTACCCCTTCTGCACTCATTCTCTGTCTTTCTCTGTCTCTCAAAAATAAATAAATGTAAAAATCATTTCTTAAAATATCCAAATGGCATTTTCAGAACAATTCTTTCCATTGTTTTTGATGTGATGTCTGTATACTTGGGGGAAAAAATCTGGGAATTTTTTTTCCTCAGCTTTATTTACATATAATTGACAAAACTGTGCATATTTAAAGCATATCATGTGATGATTTGACACACACACACATTTGAAATGATGGCCCACCCATCTGCTATCGGCTCCCCTGATCACAGCTCAGGCTCGCTCTTCTCAGCTGGACATCCCCGATGGCCTCCTCCCTGGTCCCGAGATGCCAGCCTCCCCTGCCCTCAGTCCACACCAGACGCCAGCCTGCCTAGTCCAACAGTGATGTGATTCAAACTCTGACCTCTGCACTGCTCTGCTTACATGTCTTCTTAAAAAATTTTTTTAAATGTTTATTTGTTTTTGAGAGAGAGAGACAGAGCACGAGCAGGGGAGGGGCAGAGAGAGAGGGAGACACAGATCAGAAGCAGGTTCCAGGCTCTGAGCTGTTAGCACAGAGCCCAACCAGGGACTCAAACTCATGAACCATGAGATCATGACCTGAGCTGAAATCAGAAGCTTAACCAACTGAGCCACCAGGTGCCTCTGCTCACATATCTTCTGACTCCTAGCACCTGGAAGACCTACAATCTTGCCTGCGATGCCCCCCTGTGCTGCTTGGATGCTCTTTGTGTCTGGGCCGCACACCTTCCCTCTCTGGGCCTCACTCAGTTCCGTTCCTTCAGCCTGGAGGGATCAGTGCCTGGGATTCCTCAAGCTCCATCCAGCCGTGAGGTCTTCTTCATGCCTCCAGGCCCACTTCCCTCCAGGAAGTCCACCCTGAGTTGTCCCACAAAAGGGACTGCCCTCTCTTCCCTTCCTGTTATGTAGAACGAACCTGGAGGACAGAGATTGGGGCACAGGCCTTGCACACACCGGGCACTTAGTAAATCCTGGTAACTGGTTGTTGGCAGAAGAAAAGAAAGAAGAGAGGGAAGGAAGCAGGTAAAGGGGGAGAAAGAAGGAAGGAAAGGAAGGAAATATAATTAACGACAGGAGGCCGAGTTTCCCTTTGGAGCTAAAGACAGAGAATGGATAGCACTTGAAATTCGCGTGTTTGAGATGTTTGCTATCTATTTGTGATTCTTCAAAAATGCAGGAGAATGGGATGAGGGAAGGGAAGAATAAAAGAGAAGGCCTTGGAGAATGTGAGTACCGAAAATCAACTCCTTTTTACCTACGCACGAGGGTGAGAGAAAGGACAGAGCGAAGCCTGGACATCCTCATCCCTTCAGGGAGCAATCTACCTTCCAAGATAGTTATTTTCATTCATTTTGTTTTTACGAGAAGAATGAACACACTGGCTTCCAACTCAGGTCAATGTGAAACTGTCCTGGCCCAAAGCATCCTGTTCATGTCAAGTTTTCAAACCCGTTTAGTGAGACTCAAAAGCATACATTATGCCCTCCTATGAATCAAATGACCTGTTCTGTCTGTGTTCATTGAAGCACCATTTGTCCTAGTAAGAGACTGAAAAAATCACCCTAAATGTCCATGAGTAAGGGATAGATTAAATTACATCTCAAACAGTGGAATACTAGACAGCCGTAAAATAGAATGAGGAAGCTCTCGGTGAACTGATTTTGAAACGATTCCCAAGATACTGTTATGTGAACAAAGCAAGGCAGAGAAGAGGGTGTATTGTATGTACTATTTGATTAAAAAGAAGAAAAATTAAATTATATAGTATTTGCAAAAAATGCATAAAAATATCTATGGAAGAAACTGGAAAGGTGGGTGGCTGGGGACAGGAATGGGAAGAAACCTTTTTATTACCAGACACTCTCTTGTGCCTTTGGGATTTTGAACCAGGTCTTCATGTAGTTACCTTTTCCAGAAACAAATACATTAAAACCTCTTATTAAGTGACACTGTGCGTGGGCTTGGGCTAGGTACTGTACAAAGGGATACACAGATATGGCTTGGGTCAGAATTACACCTTAGTAAGAGGAGAGGCTCCAAAAAAGAACCCCATTAAGAAAAGCCAGTGCTGGGCACTCACACCGTAGAGTTAGGGCAGAAGCCTCAACACATCTGACCTTCACCACGCAGATGCTAAGCTTTGCTCAGCCTTGCTTCTCTGGACTCTTGGGTCTTCATGTGAAGTATTTCAGATTTATTTTCTTTCAGTTACAGCTTGGCCTGCTTCCAATCACACTTGTAAAAAGAATGTAGTCTATGGGTTAATAAGCATGCACCTGACTGTTCATAAGGAGGGAAGTGGTGAAGGAAATGTCTCAGAGCTGACCTCCTGTCTAAGCGCTCATGTCTGGTGTCACTAAATACCGAGAGGGTACAAGTGAAAGCATCGGAGAGTCTTTGAAGGTGTGATGGTGGCGGCCCGAGGAATATGATCGTGGTCTTACCGTCATTGCTTGCTTCTTGCCCAGCATGCCTTCAAACGATTTGACCCTCCTCGTACCTAACATAAAATAGTACACGAGAAAAGCAAGATGCAGTATGATGAACCTCTATGTGTGTGCGCACATGCACATGTGTGCGTGTGAAAATGACAAAGGAAATTAAAATTAAAAGCTTAGAGCATTTATTATTTGTGGGGAGCAAGGACTACTGGCAAAAATATATATTCTTCTTTACTGTCTCTATCTTTCTTACATTTTTACAAATGAGCACTTTAATATTTTCACGATCAGATTAAAAAAGTCTGACTTTTATTTTTTTAAGTTTCTTTCTTTATATTGAGAGAGAGAAAGAAAGAGGGGGGAAGGGCAGAGAGAGGGAAAGAGAGAATCCTAAGCAGACTCCTCTCTGTCAGCACAGAGCTCGATGCTGGGCTCAATCCCACAAACCATGAGATCATGACCTGAGCCGAGATCAAAAATCAGATGCTTAACTAACTGAGCCACCCAGGTGCTTCCCGAAAGTGTGACATTTAGAAGAGTATTTCCATTGACTATACGCCACTAAGTAAGGCAGGAAGTAGGAGCCATAATGTTTAGTAGATTTTTAGCAACTCCAAAGGGTCAAGACAAAAATATTCAATTTGCTACATTATTGCTCTTTTACCCATGAATTAAGGGTCTCTGTGTTTTGAACATTTTTGTGATGGGCACAGGTCACTGTAGGAATTTCATAAGCA
Source organism: Suricata suricatta (assembly GCF_006229205.1). NCBI lineage: Eukaryota > Metazoa > Chordata > Mammalia > Carnivora > Herpestidae > Suricata > Suricata suricatta. The sequence continues at coordinate 146,655,398 of NC_043702.1, forward strand.
CATCAGGTCAGCTGTGGACCCTAACATAACCTATGACAAGACAGTATGTGACCAAGCCTCTCACTAAGAAGGGAGGTCATGTGGCATTCCTGGAAGCCTGACTCCTTTCGATTAACTCAGCCCTGTCGGGGGGATCATTACAAGGATAAAGTTGATGAATAATAAATAGCATATTTACACAGCTCTGCTATCCCCAAAGACCTTAAAGTGCTTTATAAACAAATAGATAAATTACACACTGGGAACACATCCTCTCCCACTGAAATCCGGCCCCTCCTAGGGTGAAAAGTGACAGTTTGTAAATGGCACACAATCCAAATGACCGGAAGCCCAGAGGAGTGCTGATGGGAAACAACTAGCCATGGGCAGTTGAGAAAAAAGGCATCGAGTCCTCTACAAATGGAAGGTGAAAAGAACTGTCCCATTCTTCCAAAAGAACTGGAATCCCATCCCACCCACTCGGCACCTTACTCAGCACTGAGGCCAAGAGATGTATCTTCTCAGTCAATTGGTGAGCATTAACCTTTGTTGGGAATGTCCCCTTAGTCTCCCCACCTGCAAAATGAAGATGGTAATAGTAGGAATTAGCCTAGAAGGGAGCACCTGGATGGCTCAGTCAGTAGAGCATGTGGCTCTTGATCTCGGGGTTGTATGTTTGAGCCCCATATTGGACACACAGATTATTTTAAAAAATAAAATATCTTAAAAAAAAAAAAAGGACTGAGGCTGTAAGGATTAAATAAGATCAAATGGAGAGAATGCCTGACAGCCAACGGACAAGGCTCCTTCTCTCTTTACCTATTACAAATTCTCATGTGTCTCTCAAGTTCAGTGTTAAATGTGAAACTTTATTTTTTTTTAAAAACCAGCAAAAGTGAATGAGGAAATGAGACTTCTTTGACCTCCTTGGTGCTACCAGCTTCTGCACATATTTATTATTTTATATCAGAACTGGAGGAAGCCACCTCTTCCAGAGTCATGGAATGGACTAGGGAAATTTAAGGAGAATTTTAAAAAAATTCACATTTTCTCCTGTCTCAATGGGTCTCCTTTTATGTCACTGGTAGCAATGGTGAGCTCTTTGCTTCTTTTGATGTGACACAGGATTATCCCAAGCTCTCGGGCTTTATGGAAAATTAGATGTGATGCATCTTAACCCATCCATAGAGCAGAGATCATGGAACAGGATAAAGGAAAATCCTTCCAGAAACATAATCTGAAAAGCCCTCACTTTGAAGGGGCCGCCTATAGGGAGAGTTCCTCAGGAAAAAGAGTTCCTGGTATACGTTTTCCTCGGGGTACGAAATATACCCTCACCTAGATTAGTGGTAGGAATGAAGAGTTAGTCTGGAAGCAATTCTCTAGACCAAACTGAGAGGAAACCTGTCTAGAATATCACAGCTAATCAGAGTCACCATCTCTGGAGCTCTGACTATGTGCTTGGCCTATGATAAAGCTTTGGAATAAGCCGGCCTTCTTACTGGTCCATGCACCAGTGGCATTGCCATCACCGAAGAGCTTGTGAGAAAAGCAGTCTCAGGGTCTGCTTCAGATCAGCTGATTCGGAATCTGATTTTAAGGAGACCCCCACGTGACTCATGTACAGTGTCGAGAAGCACCAACTTTCCGATCTCATAAAGTAGCCTCCAGGACACTTTCGAAACCTCATCTCAGGCGATCCTTACAACAAAGGTCGAGTTTCACATAACTCAGGGGACAGACCATCTGCCCGAGATCACACAGAAAGATAGAACTCCGGTTACCGTCTCTTTCTTGCCCCGTTTCTTGATTAATGTTGTCCTAATCTGCCTTTCCCTTTGCCCCAGCCACAGGCAAGCGGAGCGTGGACAGCCACAAGTCCCTCTGCCTCCCCAGATGGGAGCCTCGTAGCGGGTGAACATCTGCTAACTCACACACACTCTCAGCAGAACTTTCCAGGGCTCTAACTTCTTCCTCCTCCTTGACATCCTATTCACAGCATGCAGCTTCCAGATCACTTGAGGAAGGACACTAGGCGTGTAGAGCTCCGAGAAACTGTTGAAGGCTTGCTGGCTGTGAGGAGGGCCCTGTTGCAGGTGCTGGGGGAGGGGGGGGTCTACCTGGGGAGCAAGGTTGCCTTTAAGAAGCAAAAGTTTAAGAAGGGAAAGATAGGGAAGATATAGAACAAAATCGAGGGGCGCCTGGGTGGCTCAATCCATTGAGCAGCCGGCTTCAGCTCAGGTCATGATCTCACAGTCCAGTTTGTAAGTTCGAGCCCCACATCAGGCTCACTGCTGTCAGTGCAGAACCCGCTTCATATCCTCCTCTCTCCCCCTCTCTCTCTGTTCCTCCCCTGCTCACAGTCTGTCTGTCTGTCTCTCTCTCTCTCGAAAATAATAAGTAAAAACATTTAAAAAACTAAAAAGGAACAAAATTGAAAAAAACCTTAGACTTTCCTCTAGATTTTGGCATCTGCTTATTTGCTCTTTAATGCTGGACAAAATTTGACAAGTTAGAAAGCTCTTGGGTTCTACAAAATAAGATAATATCATCCCAGACCTGTCTCTTCGCTTTATGCTCCACCTGCCAGCGACCTCCACTGCAGAACTGAATTTTGACCCCAAAGCCTGACCAGTGTGGAAAGAAGGGGAGGCCACTTAGACGTTTGGAAAACAGGGAGACCTTTCCAACCTCCCTGCAGTCACACTACACAGCTTCTCTTTAGAAGCCAGCAACCGGACATGCAGGCCAAGAAGCTGCCATTTGAACTTGGGAAGCTAGAGGTGAGAATTGTTGAAGTCCAAGTTCAGGAGCAGGGAAATGACACCAGTAGAGACAAGAGGACCTTTGACAGGGAAGAGAGCGGCAGAGCACTCAAGCCTTCACCAGGAACAGCACGAGTTACCTACACGTTGGGCCCCATTTAACCAGAGCCCTGCCTTTTCTCGACACAAATCTATTCTGAAGTTAGCTTTACAGACCAAAAGGGAAAGGAAAACCTCTGGAGTTCTCTGGTTCCCATTGTGTGCTCTTTTGAGTAAAGAGCGTCTCTCCGTGCCAAGAATCCCTACATGACTGCTTCCCCAAATGCTTTTTGAATACGGTGTGCTTATTGCTCAAAGGACAAGCAGGAGCCAAGTCTCTTTGCATAAATTGCTGGGAACTTTAAAGGAGACCATTCCTGCTCTGAGGATTTAGAAAATACCTAGCGGGTAAAAAATCTATTACGTCACAATGTGTGCACTTTCCAACAATCATTACCAGGATTATGTTTGAGGGCTGGTAGATTAAAAAGTGTCACCATCAATACTTCAATTTCTACCAAAGAATAAGGCAAGAAAACCTGTCACGGAGAAGTCAGCAGCCCATCTGCTGAGTCAACTGCATTCATATTATTGTGCTTCTTCTAAATCCTTTTGTGATGCAATGCAAAGCAAAAAAAGAAAAAAAAGGAACCACAGAAACATGAACTGTTACTGTTTTCAAAAGCAGTGGACTTTCTGATAATTGCATGTATACTTCAGAGGCAAAGAGGATAAACTAGAAAATTCTAAGCATATGTAAAATAGGGCACGAACTTCTGGGAAGTGCTCATGAGTTTGTGACTCTCCCAGTTGGCTGATCGCACAGCCAACAGAGTCCAAATTATCTAGGTGTCACCAAAAATATGGTAGCCTTGGCCACCGCCAGTGTTTCTTGGAAATTTCAGCATGAACTTTAATTAAACTTGACATTTTGTATGGATTTTCCAGCAGTGTGTTCTGAGTAGTGTGCCATGGGTGTAAAACATGAAACTTCGACAGCTCTTCAATGCCAAAGTAGCAGTGCCTTTGCCCAACTCCTCTGATCGATTAGACCTGCATAAGGGTAATTTCTATAAATATCAGAATTTCCTTACAGCGATCTAAAGCAAGTGATTGAAAAAGCCTTGCTCAGGACAGTGGGCTACAGAAGGCTCAGTCCTGTTGTAAGACAATGATAAAGAGCCAAGGAAGGCACACATTCCAGACATGTAGCAGATGCCAAGGAGTAGGAGTGGAAGTTGTGTTTTGTAACAGAAGGGGCAATGGAAACACTCCTCTGTTCACCCGGGAGCCTGAGAGGTAGACCTGTGCTTGTTCCAACTGGCCAATCACCCCCTCCCCGGTTGTCCACCTGCTGGAAGTTGGAAGAACTGGTGCCAAGTATGAATCCGCCTGGGGGTCTAGGGAGATTCCACACCCTTGCAGCTCTGACCACCCTGCCTCTGCTTCTGGAAGCAAGGCCTGGAGAAATCAAGGCCTGCATGTGTTCCTGGGTTCCTCAAGGGACTGAGGTAGCTCTAGAGGTCAAAAGGACCCTTACCTTTCCCCCACAGAGTGTGCCCTAACCTGATACCTTTCCTTAGACAAGATACCAATAGAGTTGTGCCCTTTTCTATCCCCACACTGCCCACCATGTTTGTTTCGTGGACCAGCTGAAGACACTTGGCCTGGTCCATAGCCCTCTCCTTCCCGGGATGGCCAGCTCAGAGAACAGGTGACAGAATTTGGAGAAGAGACCCCCCAGCCTGCCAGACACCCATGCTGGGGGCCTCTGGAGCTGGCTTTGGGCAGCAGAGCCACACCACACAGGAGCAGGGCCGGGTGGGTGATAATAGAACCACTTGCCTCTTTACCCAGTCTGATGACCTCACATACCACATTGAGCCCCTTCAGGAACCTACCTTTCCTCCTCCAGCCCCAGACATTTGTTAGAGCTCTTTTGGTTATTAGTTATAAAAAGTTAATTGCCTCATGTAACTGAAACATCCAGAACAGCAAAGTCTGTCCCACACACAGCTGGATCCAAGAACTCTATTGAAGTCATTAGGCCTCTGCTTTTTTTCCTCTCTCTCTTTGGTCAGACCCAGTCACATGGCCATCCTTATGGCCAAAGATGGAACACTCTAATTGGCTACCTCATTAGAGCCACACGATTTAGAATAGAGAGGAAGCAGTTCACCGAACACATCAGGGACACTGGACAGACTGGGGGCAAAAATAGCTCTCACTGCAAGACTGAGGATTCTACCCGTTCAGCCACCCTGACCAAATCCGTGATCAGCCTCTGAGAGAAAATGTCCTCCACAGAATGCCGGACTGCCCGGAGACACTGGGCACGCCAAAGGTGTTTGGCCAGCTGCCAGCCAGCTTTCTGAGGCTTACGCTCCTGAGGACCCGTTGTTTCATACAGTGCTTTCTACAGCCCCTCCCGGTGGCATTTTCACGATTTCTCAGGCCACCTCTTAGAGACAGAACTACACTATGCCAGGCTTGGCCTCCAGCTGCTGTGTGACTGACTGGGTCCTTTAAAATAAAGGGGCGGGGCTCATCTTTTCAAGTTCTACAATTCTGTGATTCATCAGTCCTAGCTGTCACCCTGCGGCAGTCAGCCCTGTCTTCTAAAAGGCCTGGGATGAAGCTGCCATTGACCTGCATTGAGGAACTCTATTCAAATCGCATTTCTGCTTTTAAGAGTTGGGGAGTTAACTCTAGCGTTACTTTTCACTGCACGGGCTCAGTCTTAGCTTGTTCATTGGTGGCCTCCAGGAGAGCCTTCCGGGTCTCCACACCGAAGCTGGGTTCAGGATGAAAATCAGAGCTGCTGAGCTCTGCCCGGAGCAGATGGAGTGCACGAACCCCACAGCTGCGGATGGCTGCCTCCAGACAGGACAGCCCTCTACTTTGTCCTCGCCCGTGGGAACTGGGAAGCACCATTCAGACAAAACAGACCAAGTCCAGAGCAGAGAACTGGCCGCCTCACAGTTCCCACCCTGCCTCAAGTTCAAAAGGAGAAAAGAGCAAGACACAGTGTCAGCAGAAAATTAAAGGCGCCTGGGAGGCTCAGTCAGTTAAGTATCTGACTTCGGCTCAGGTCATGATCTCACGGTTTGTGGGTTTGGGCCCCGTGTCGGGCTGTGTGCTGACAACGCTTAGCCTGGAACCTGCTTCAGATTCTGTGTCTCCTTCTCTCTCTGCTCCTCCCCTGCTCATGCTCTGTTTCTCTGTTTCTCAAGAATAAATAAACATTAAAAAAAAGAATAAATAAACATTAAAAAAAACTTCTTTAATAAAAAAACAATTTCAAGGATGAAAATCATTCTTTTTAAATTTTATCTGCATTTAAGTCACAACCTAAAGTTACGAAAGCCCTAACTAGACAACAGGACTCATTATGAGTGAAGGCAGTTACCATTTTAGCCTGTCGTAAAAACAGGCAGAAATTAAGCAATGACTGGTAAGAATCAGAAGTAATCAGGAAGCACTAGTGTTTTACTGAGATGTAGGATTTCTTTCAAATCCTGGGAAGCGGCCATCTCCAGCACGCAGGCAGAATAATACAGTGGTTAAGCATAAGGCTTCCCAGCAGAGTGCCCTGGTTCAAATTCCAGCCCTGCCCTTGTTAGCTGTGTGGCCTTGGGCAAGTCACTTCACCTCCTCCTCACATAAAAAACGGTGACATTAATGGAGCGTTTTAAAGATGAATGGATAGGAGCGCCTGGGTGGCTCAGCCACTTGAGCGTCCGGCTCCGGCTCAGGTCATGATCTCGCGGTTTGTGGGTTGGAGCCCCACGTCAGGCTCTGTGCTGACAGCTCACAACCTGGAGCCTGCTTCAGATTCTGTGTCTCCCTCTTTCTCTGACCCTCCCCTGCTCATGCTCTGTCTCTCTCTGTCTCTCAAAAATAAATAAAAAACATAAAAAGAAAAAAAAGATGAATGGATAGCATCTGGCACATTTGAAGCACTAAGTGTGTGGCCATCCTTTCTTCACCCCGGCCAAGTGCTGTGGGTGGTTAAGAACACACACTTACCTTTGTGAACAGCACTGGTGGGCTCCTGGGCTCTGTCACCTTTCTATCTCTTCTAGTCGTGGTAAATCGAGGTCCTTTACTATTTGCAACAGGAAATTCAGGCTTCTTGACTTGAGAAGGGGAGAAAAAACAGCAGGGACTGAAGGGTTACCCTGCAAACCCAACCCCATTAGGTGACTGCAAACCGTACAGAGACAAATTAACACGTCAGTGTCGGTTTAGGTGTGAAGTGAGGTGTGTTCGCTGGGCTGTCAGCAAGCCGTATTTAATTTGGGTAAAGACCCTGAAGCCGAGGACCTCTGCTGGCTGTCACAGCTACTCGCACTGTTGTGCTGAGCAGCCACAGAGCAGCTGTGACCCTCTCTTGGGGCTCTTAGCCCAACGCCTGGGGGCCTCGTCCCCACCACATCTCCCTGCCCCCTCCGCAGCCTACATTAAGCCACAGCTCCCCAGTGAAGGGAAATGTGCACTTTGCAGACCCTGGGGATGGCGTCCCTGCTGCCTTCTCCCGCCCAGTGGCCCCGGAACTGGAGAGGGTGCTAAAGTTTACACACCTCATGTCACTTCTATCAGGTAGGAGGAGTCTGAGCCCCCAGGGAGGCAAATGCCACAGTTCAGACGGGAGCTGCACCACACAGGGAGACGAAGAGCCAACAGGTCGTCTAAAGGGGCTCCAGTGCTGAGGGAGCAGAGAGAGGACACAAAGAAAAGACAGTTCTCGCTTCTCCCCCTCCACTCCCCCCTCCAGTTACCTCTGCTCAGTCCCTGGGTCAGAGGAGGGCCGAGAAAGCAAAGCGATCAGCGGGAGGGAGAAACAGAGACAAGCAGGGAAGGTGTGAGGAGGAAGAAGCCTCCTCAAAGGTGTTGCTCCCCCTTGAGAAGTGTCTTTACGATTAAAACTCACCCAAATAGCCCAGGAGCCCCCCTCCCTCCATGCGGCCCCCTCAGGTCTCATCTGGAACTGGATTCAGAACTGGCAGAGGCCCCACAGACTGAAATGGAGTCTAGACATTCACAGTTCAAACACCTTCCACAGATCTTGCGCCTAATTTGTAAATCCCCACCCCTCCGTGTGCCCAGCAGTGACAAAGGGCCAATTCCAGGATCCAACTGGCAAGTGCTCTTGCTGGGAGACGGCATGGAGGCCTGGAAGGTTGGAAGCCCACCCCCCACCTCAGGCCCACCCCCCCAGCCTTTCCCCCAAAGGCTTTGCTGAGAGACCACACATTGCTTAGCAAGGATCTACCTGGAAGGCAGCAGGTCTTCCAGAGAAGATTCTTTCACAGCAGTGAGGTGAGTGCGGAGAGTAGGGCTCCCGCAGCTGAAGCCCGGGATCTGGTGCTGGGCGTGTGCGCTGGCAGGTCTAGCACAGGAGAGTGAAAGCATTAAGTGGCAACAATTCCCATTTCTCCGTGTCTTTCATTCGTCCTCTGCAGTCAAACAAAAGGAACTTTCTCTTAACCCACAGGCTACCTGAGAGCCCTCTTTCCCCAAGTCCTGTCTCCCTCCTTCCCCTACAGACTTCCTTCCCCCGGAAGTGAACAGGCCTCAAGCCTCTTTCAGGGCGTTACACACACCTCTGGCCGAGGGTGAGTCCCAGTCCCTTTCCTCCGCCAGTTCCATCCATTAGCGGGGAAGGAGAGTTCCGTCCCAAGAAGGGAGGGGTGGGGAGGAAGGATGCAGGGGTGATTCCCTTTCTCGTTGCTGCAGTTTGGCGGTTTTTTTTGTTTTTTTAACCTGTTTTTCTTTGATCATCCGTTAGAAATTACAAAAGTTGGGGTGCCTGGGTGGTTCAGTTGGTTAGGCCTCCGACTTCTGCTCAGGTCAGATCTCACCTTTGTGGGTTCAAGCCCCGCATCAGGCTCTGTGCTGACAGCTCAGAGCCTGGAGCCTGCTTCCAGTTCTGTGTCTCCTTCTGTCTCTGCCCGTCCCCCTCTCATGCTCTGTCTCTCTCTGTTTCAAAAATAAGTAAAACATAAAAAAATTTTTTAAAAATTACAAAAGTTAATCCTAATAGTAAACCCTCCTCAAGTCTACATTCAAGATCCCTTCCTCTGTTAACACGACTTTGATTTCTTTATGCTAAAGGAATATTTATTCTCTTTTCCCCCTTGGGTTGTGCCTGCAGGCTGCTTGCCCAGGCCCTCTTCCCTAATTCTTGAATTCCCCTTCTGATGGGGGAAGGGAGATCCGAAGTAGGAAGAGTAGAGGGTGGATTTCCTTCACATGCTCAACCACCTCACAAGGTATTGGCCCTTCAGGGTCGAAGCTAAATTCACTTCCACTCTGTGCCATGTTGGGGAAGCAGACCCTCACTGAAGACCCTCAGGGGCTCCTTTGCCCTCTGACAACTTAGTGGACCTGGCCAGTGGGAACCCTCTGTAGAAGCTTGGAGGGAGGTAGGAGAGTGGAAAGGTAGTAGTCATCTCCCCAGTTCCCTGTCTTGGGAACTGCTTTATGTCTGGGTCCCTGACAAAAGGGGCTCCTCGTAGGTGGTCTTCTCCACATAATTTCATTACTTTAAAAAAACAAGGTATAAATTCTTCAATTTTTCTTATATGTACTTATCATACTCAAAACTTTTTTTTTTTAAGGTGGTAATGAGAAATCTGTCTTGATCGTAGGCTCCAGAATCTGCTCAGTTACCCCAGGTCAATTTTGTAGACACTACACTCCCGTTTACAAACTAAGATCAATGGCCCAAGGCTTTGTGAACCCCAGGCTGCTCCCTGGCTTGGTCCTGGTACTGTTTTCTAATATTCCATGGTTGCTTAATGAGCTTAGACTGGATAGAGCATCAAAGGGAGATTTCCTGACTCCAGATAGCTCTACGAACTATTTCCGGTGCTGGAATGAATCCCCATCAACATTCTCATTTTTACCCTCTGTGAGTTTGGTCCTGTCTGATGGGAGTAGTCTGGTCAGGTTTGTAAAAGGACAATACCTGATGGCCACCATCATCTCTCCCTTGGATTATTTCCGTGGTCTCCTAATGGTCTTCTTAATTCCAGCCTTATTCCCCAACAATCTATTCCCCCTACAACAGAAAGAGTAAACTTTTCAATCATGTAATTCCTCTACTTACAGCCCTCCAGCGGTTCTTTGCTTCAAGAGAAAAGGCAAAGTCATTACAAATGTCTGTGAGGCCTGCTCTGCCTTTTCTCCTGACTTACCACACGTTTCTCTCCTACCAGTCCCGAGTTCTCCCACCTTGAGCACCACAGGGTGTTTTCCTTGCTACAAAGGCTCTCACCCAGGACCTTGCTTTTGTGTTTTCCTCTCCTTCATTTGCTCTCACCCAGGCCCGGTGTGGCTGGCTTCATCATTTCTTGTAGGGCACTGTACCCACGTCATCATATCAGCCACCATACACAGAACAGCAGCCCTCACTCTTCATACATATATATTTTTTACCTAATGGATAACACATAACTGTTACAAATTAAGACTTCGAGGACACTGTAGATTTATTCAATTATGTATATGTTTTTTAATTTTTAATGTTTATTTTTGAGAAAGAAAGAGCCTTTCAATTTTTTTTTTAAACTTATCAGTTTGGGGTGCCTGGGAGCCTCAGTCAGTTAAGTGTCTGACTCTTGATTTTGGATCAGGTCACAGTCTCACAGTTTGTGAGCTCAAGCCCCGCATCAGGCTCTGCACTGACAGTGTGGAACCTGCCTTGTATTCTCTCTTCCTACTTTCTGCCCCTACCAGGGCTCTCACTCTCTCAAAATATGTAAACTTAAAAAAAAAGCGTATCAATTTCAATTTCCAAAATTATACATATGAACTTTTCAGTCCCATTCATTATGTAAGTGTCAATAAAGTCAAAAGCTTTGAGTTAAAATCAAGTATTTTTCATAACAATCTATAATCTGTACTAGCATTGAAAAATTTAATGCTAATGAAAAATGTAATGCTTATCAGTTTCAGATAATTTCACATGCTTATACTACATTAGAAACATTAACATATTGTTCAAGATTGCAAAGGACTAATTGGACTACCTAGAAGAAATGGATAAATTCTTAAAAATTGTCAACCTTCCAAGATTGAATCAAGAAGAGACAGAAAACCTAAATACACCAATTACTAGAAGTCAAATTGAATCTTCAAACAAATGCAAGTTCAAGAACAGATGGCTCCACAGTTGAATTTTATAAAATATTTAAAGAATAGTTAATGCCAATCCTCAAACTAGTCCAAAAAATTTGAAGAGGAAAGAATGCTTCTGAATTTATTCTAGAAGTCCAGCATTACCGTGATACCAAAACCAAAGACAGTACCCTCCCTCCAAAAAATTACAAGCCAGTATCCCAAATAAGTACAGATGCAAAAGTCCTCAACAAAATATCAGCAAATCGAATTAAAAAAGGATCATTCACCATGGGCAAATGAGATTTATTATAGTGATGCAAGGATGGTTCAATATTTGCAAACCAATCAACAAGATACACAACATTAACCAAATAAAAAACAAAATCATACGATCACCTCTATAGAGGCCAAAAAAACATTTGACAATATTCAACATCTATTCATGATAAAAAAAACTCTCAACAACATGAGTGTAGACAGAACACACCTCAACATAACAAAGGCCATATAAAAAACACTCACATTAAACATCATAGTCAATGGTGACCAGATAAGGATGTTTATCCTTGCCACTTTATTAACATTGTGCTGGAAGTCCAAGCCACCGCTATCAGACAAAAAATAAAAATAAAAGGCATCCAACTTGATAAGAAAGAAGTAAAACTGTTACTATTTGCAGATGACATGATACTATATATAAGAAAACCTTAAAGATTCCATTTAAAAATACTAGAATTAATAAAGTTTCAGGATATAAAATTAATATACAAAAATTCATTGCCTTTCTATATACTAGTAACAAACTAGCAGAAAGAGAAATTAAGAAAACAATCACATTTACAAAGGCATCAAAAAGAACAAAATAAATAAAGAATTTATGGTATATATACAATGGAATATTAATTCAGCCATAAAAAAAGAATGAGATCTTCCCATTTGCAACAACATAGATGGACCTAAAAGATCTTATGCTAAGTGAAATAAGTCGGACAGAGAAAGGCAAAATCCATATGATTTTACTTATATGCAAAATCTAAAAAAAAAAACAACAAAGCAAATTAACAAACGAAACACAACAGAAACAGACTTTTAAATACAGAGATCAAGCTGATGGTTGCTGGAGAGGAGGCCAGGGGGATGAGTTAACTAGGTGAAGGGGATTAAGAGGTAAAAATGTCCAGTTATAAAATATATGTTACAGGGATGGGAATAGCACAGTGAATGTAGTCAATAATATTGTAATAACTTGGTATAATGACAGATGATAGCTACACTTACCATGCACTTAATACTAGATATAAATGTGGAATCAGTATGTAATACACCTGAGACCAATGTATATTGTATGTCGACTATACTTCAGTTAAGAAATATATTTGGATACGGGGCACCTGGGTGGCTCAGTCAGTTAAACATCTTACTTCTGTTTTCAGCTCAAGTCATAATCTCATGATTCACAAGTTCAAGCCCCACATCAGGCTCTGCACTGACAGTATGGAGCCTGCTTAAAATTCTCTCTGTCTCTCTCTCTCTCTCAAAATAAATAAATAAAACTTAAAAAACGTAATATATATATTTGGCTGAATGTAAAATGTACATATATATTATTAAATTTTTTTTCAGTATTAGGATATTAATATGTATCTGTACCTGCCATCATTAAATAGAAAACCTTTGGAAGAATGGTTGTTTCCTCATTTTCACTGCAAATGCCAAATGGATATGCTAATGAACTGATGTTGCGCCATTTTCCATGTGGCCTGCAGGACCGATTCCAGCCCTCAGCTAGTGAGAAAGAGACCAGAGACAGCATTAAGACTCCCGGCACGGGGACTGGCGGTTCCTGTTTGCTTATACAAACAGCACACGATTCTGTCTCGCTGCCTGAAAGGACAAAACACAAGGTCCGCTTGTCATGACTGGAAGAACTATGAAAAGCATCTCAGTTGGAACAAAATACACATTGCCTTTGAGATAAGGAGTAATTTTTAAAACCTTCCTAAAAAATTGATGTGAGGTTTAAAAGTGAACCTTTTCTACTTTAAAAAGGAGCTTGTGAGTTATGTAAGGCACGGTGTGGTAGCTGTAGCTGATGTCTTAACACAGACAATCGTGGTAATGCTAAGCCCGCCTGGAAGAAGCCCTGCACTCATCTTCCTTGCCTGCAAGTGGCATCATTGAGCCAATGAGCAGCCCACTACTCAGGTGGCACCTCTAGCCCAGGGTTCTCCAAAGGCTTTGCTCCTTTAATGCTAATTGATAAGTGACATCTGCTGTTTTTTAGTACAGTTGCATTAAAATATTATAATAAAAATAAGCCCCATTTATTGAAAGGTACTGAGTTAGTAGTTCTCATCTTTGCCCGCACAACAGAAAATATCTAGGAAGCTTTAAAGCATGTTTATGGACCAACTTGCCTCACACCAATTAACACAAAATCTAGGAGTCAGGGATCAGGTGTTGATATTTTGAAAATCCTCCCCAGGAGATGCTGATGTGCAGCCAGGTTTGAGAGTCTCTTCTCCTGATGGCCAAGAGCAAAATATTTAGACCCAGATACTTGTATTCAGCCAGTCTTCAGCATTTACCAGCTTGACCTTGAGCAAGTCACTCAAGCTTCCTGTGCTTCACTTTTCTCAACTTTAAGATAGACATAATAATATTACCTAACTCATAAGGCTCTTGTGAGGATTAAGTGAAATAACATGTATGTATTTAGTAAGTATTGCCTATCATTGTTTTTACATTTAATAAAGTAGTAGACAAATCTTGAGAGTCACCAGAACATTTTTTCCACGTCTAGTCAGAAGCCATAGGTATGTCTTGAGACAGAACAGAGCCTCTTATTTCCTGAACAACGAAGATAGCTATGTGTCCCCTGATTTGGGCCAACCACATATCAGCATCTAGTCATTGTACCTTGTGTACCCCTATTCCCCTGCCTAATCACTACAGATCTTAGCACCAAAGTCTTACAGAAGTTGTTAACAATGTATGTATTGCAACTGCTGCTTTGTTACCTAAACATTAGGTCAAGAGCAAGACCCTCTGAGAATGCAGCTTCAACCAACTGAAACAGATGGTAACTGAACCTTCCAGAGGCCACACTCACCTCATATTTATTTACCTGGCAGGCAGCAGAACAAGCCCGTTTTGCTTTATGTGCAAAACTTTCCTCCCAGGCCAATTTTCTGGTGCCCCCGCTGACATATCACACAATGAAATAATAGTATCAAGAACAGTAATTTATTCCTAAAATATATCTTCCAAGAGCTACAGATATCTACCATGTCGACCTCTTTTAGCCTGAACCCCGGCTGTCACCCACATTAAATTACTTTCTAAATCAGAGGTAAACTTTATATCATAAAATACCATTCATAGCCGCATCAATCCAACCTGAAATCTGCATTACTCTCCTGACCTGAACTTCTAGATATCCACAATTCACAGATCGACCAGCTTTGCTCTATCAATATGCCTCACCCTGATGGCGTATTACACTAATAGATTCCCGGAGCCGCGGCTCACTGTGTTGATGTATAAGAGCAATACGTTAAGAAGTCCCCCGCTCACTTGGATGATGTATAGTTGAAATGGTTGTCTGGGGGAAGCATGCTGGTGATGTATGACCCTAACAAGGGCACCAACGGGGAGAGAACAAGTTCAAAGTGGGTTTGGTTTAGCCTGTAGAGGCTTAGAGAAGCACCATTTGGATTCCACCAAGCCACATCCCCACTGACCTTACAAGGCCTCATGTTTGTAGGACAGTAAGCAGCTGCATGCACAGTTAAAGACCCAGTTCTTAACCACTTGGGTCTTAGATTTATTTGTATGTTTGCAGTTAATTTTAATCTCTCCTGAGTCTTGAATGAAAAAGGCATATAAATATTACATTTCCTTTTTGGGTATATGATATATTTTTTAATAAAATGGTCAAAGGAAATTGCATGAAGACCTCCCATCTATTAATTTTTAAATTTTTGAGCCATTGGGAAACTGTCAATGTGTGTACCAAAGAAACTTTCACAAATGTTCATATCAACTTTACTGTAATAATAAAAAACAGACTAGAACAGAGGTACATCAAACAGACATGACCTGACATGGTAGAGCAGAATGTCAACTAACCATGGACACATCATCTCCATGGCACACAGCAACTGCATCTTGTTAGCTCGTAATTGCATGGCCATGTGATCTAGGCTGGGCTCTCAGAGACTGGAGGGGAGGCACTGCTTCACAAGTCCCTCATTCCCCTCCTAAGACCAGCCTGCACATGCCTGTCTCGTGGCAATAGCAGAGATAGAAGAGTTAACAAGCCCAATCTTCAAAGCATTTTTTCAAGACTGTTTGCATCACTTCTGCCAAGATCCTCTTAGGCAAAGCAAGTCACATGGCCAAAGCCATGGCTCACAGGCAAGCGTACAAGGCACTGGCAAACAACATGACTAAGGTGTTTGGATACAGGGAGGGTGGGCAAGATGCAGATTATCCACAAGTGGATAAACACATCGTCATATAGTAATTGTAATGAAATGAAATACTATATAGCAATGATAATGAATGAGTCACTGCTATACACTACATCACATCTCTCTCAAACATAACTCTGAACAAAAGAAGTTAGTCATAACGTGGTTCAGATACAATTCTACTTATATAAAGTTCCAAAATAGGCACAGTTAATGATGGTGTTAGAGGTCAGGGTAGAGGTCCCCTGTGGGGGGCAGTGACTAGGAGCAGGCGTGAAGGAGGGCTTCTGAGTGTTTGGAATATTCCGTTTCTTTATCTAAGTAGTGGCTATACTGATGTGTTCACATAGTGAAAATTCTTGCATTTTATGTGTTTGTTATGCTTCAGTTGAAAGGCTTATTTAAAGAAAGTTGAGCGTGCCAGGTAGTACGTCATGCTTAGGGCAGGTAAAAAAAAAAAATTAAAGGGCATTTAGGAATAAGAAGACATTTAAAATATGAATGCCTTAAAGTTCATGATTTCGTGATGATATACAGAATGACAAGACAGCTATTCAGAGAAGCAAAGAAAGAAAGGTGCTTCCCACGGGAGCTACTGTAGTCCTGTCCACAAAAGTCTTATAAAAATGCTTGCAGACTAACTATGGACTCAGAGGAAACCAGGGAGGTGCTGAGTCTGGGAATGGCATTGACATTTGCACAGTCATGCACTAATTAGCATAAAGGCTCAAAATGTTTAAACAGAGCTGGGTTCTAATCTCAACTCTGCTCATTTCCGCACGCTACCACCCTAGGAGAATTACTCACCAGCCCAAGCCTTAGTTTCTCCAACTAGGCTTGTGGGGATAACAATACCATCTCCTCCATAGGATTGTTTGATGATTAAATGCGTAGTTGTATAAACTGTACTTAGTTTGAGAATTGCCCCAGAGGAAGTGCTCAGCAAATGCAGGCTCTTGTCCTTATCTCTCCATCCACCCATTTACCCACCCAAACAGACAGACATCCCTCTAACCATCCATCCTTCCATCTACACACCCATTCATTTCCCCCCATTCATCATCATCCAACCCTCTCTTCCTCTCCCCCCCCCTCCACCACTAAGATCTGTATTTGAGGCCTAATTCTAATTATTTCTCCTTGTGTGATCTTGGAAAATAGTTTAAACTTTTTGTTTATTCTTCTGTAAAATGGGAGAAAGTCCCTATTCTTATAGTAGTAAACTACTGCGAGAACTAAATGATTCATTAAACCCCTCAGGCAACATATCTAGGTAGTGGCAAAGTCTATGTGAAAAGGGGAAAGATATTCCACAGTGTGAAAATATAAACGACCAATAAAGCAGCACCCTCTCACACTTCAGACTCATATTTTCAACTTTCTACTGGATAACGTATCTTGAATGCGCCAAGATCCCTCAAATCAACAAATCTAAAACTAAGCTTATTATGTCTCCTGTTGTGGATTGAATTGCTGTCTTCCCCCATCCATATTCAGATGTTGAAGTCCCAACCTCCAGCACCTCAGAATGTGACCTGATTTGGAGATAGAGTCCTCACAGAGGTAATCAATTCAAAATGAGACAAGGCTGGATGCTAATTCAATATGACTGGTATCCTTTAAAAGGGAGAAGTCTGGAGGGGCACCTGGGTGGTTCGGTTGCCTAAGCATCCAACTTTTGATTTCAGGTCGGGTCATCATCTCACAGTCATGAGATCAAGCCCTGCACAGGGCTCCACGCTGAGTGTTGAGCCTGCTTGGAATTCTCTCTCTCCCTCTTTCTCTGCCCCTCCCCCACTCATGCTTTTTCTCTCTCTCTCAAAATAAACAAATAAGCATTAAAAAATAACAATAATATAAGGGACAAGTCTGGATACAGACACGCATAGAGGGGACACAGTATGTTGAGACAGGGAGATGAAGGCCGTCCACAAGGAGAGGCCTGGAACAGACCTCCCCTCAAAAGGAATTCACACCCTGATTTCGGACTTCTAAGCCTCCAGAGTTGTGAGACCATAAACGTTTCTTGTTTAAGCCCCTAGTTTGTGGAACTGGTCGCAGCAGCTGTGGCAAACAAATGCACCTCGGTACCTCCCATCTTCCTCTGGTGTTTCCCATCCTAGGAAATCGTACCAACCTCTCCTTGGTTGCTCCAACCACACACCTGGGCATCAGACTTATCTCTCCTTCTTTCTTTGTCCTCCCTTGTCACGTGGTCTGGCCCATTTCTCTCCTGGATATTTCTAGAACCCATACTCCATGCCCATGCATACAACCATGGGCTCTGTTCAGGCCTCCTAGAGACCACAGCCTCACCAGTATCCTACTCCCCAATGTATCTCTATGCTACAGACAGAGGGGGTCTTTCTACAATCCAAATTCAAAATCACTTCCTGGCTTAGAATCCTTCAATGGCCAAACTCCTTGATGCAGCTTACAAGTCTGTCTCCCTGAAGTCCTTCTGAGGATGTCTCCTGCCTCTGTCTCCCGTCAGGCCTGTCTCCATCAGCACCAGCCCCACTGGCCATGCATCAAACTCTGTCTCCCCTCGAGGTGTATGCACATGCTGTTCTTTCTGCCTGGGATGTTCAGCGCCCCACCTCCTCGCCGGCTAACACCCCCTCACGTTCCAGGTCTTGCATATCACGTCTTAACCTGCGGGTGGGCACTTCCTACACACCCCTGTTAGCATACCAGTCACACCATACTGTCATTACTGCACATCTGTCTGTCCTCCCACTAGGATATGAGCTCCGTGGAAGGAGGTCCTGGGCTGTCTTCTTTGTCATTCTATCCTCAGTGCCTCAGTGCCCTGCCTGCCACACCAATAAGCAATCAATTAATATTTGAGTGAGAGGGGCACCTGAGTGGCTCAGTTAGTTAAGCATCCAACTTCAGCTCAGGTGATGATCTCACAGTTCGTGGGTTCAAGCCCCACGTTGGGCTCTGTGCTGCCAGCTCAGAGCCTGGACCCTGCTTTGGATTCTATGTCTCCCTCTCTCTCTCTGCCCCTTTCCTGCTTACACTCTGCTTCTCTCTCTCTCTCTCTCTCTCAAAAATAAACATTAAAAAATTGTTTTAATATTTGAGTGAGAGATTTTCATAAAGTAAAAGACTTTATTTGAGGGTTGGCTAGGACTTGATGACGTGGAGTGTCAGCCAGAACTTGGGGGCCAGAATGCACGAGGCTCATCTAGGAGGCAGTAGGAGGGGTGTGATTGTAACAAGTGTAAAGTGCCGAGCTCTGTGTTCAGGTTATCTGTAAGCAGAAGAAAATATTGAAATTCCTTGTAGAAGGAGATGAAAAGAATAAATTCAGAGATTTAAGAAGACTCTCCTGGAAATGGCAAGCACGGGAGAATGGACCTGGAGATTCTAGAAGGAAAATCAGTCACTAGCAGCCTCTAGGCACAAGGTAACAGAGCTTTAGAGTTTTATCAGTGGGAAAAGAATGAAAGGGGCAAGGGTCCCTGGCTGGCTCAGTTGGTACAGCATGGACCTCTTGATATCAGGGTCATGAGTTCAAGCCCCATGCTGGGTATGGAGCCTACTTAATTAAAAAAATTTTTTTTGTTCAATTAAAAAAAATAAAGGGGCAAAAGTGAGAAACTTTGTTGAAGAAAAGTCAATAAACGGGAGACATAGAGGACAGAGTAAAGACTAAGATTCTGGAACTGTGAGACAGTGATAAGCAAGTCAGGTGCAAAAGAAGTTTGTGGAAGGAAAAAATATGTTTGAGGAATCAGGTGGGAATGAAAAGTTGAAATGTGGGAGCCTATTGGGCTGAGAGATATGAAAACTCAATAAGAAAGTGCTTGAGGTCCTTGAGGGAAAGGTGGAGAGAAAGGAGAGAGAAGGAGAGAGAGAGACCGAGCCCTAAGCTTTGGGGACCACAAGGGAAGGAGTGATAGAGATCACACGGGACAGAACACGGATGTGTTCTGCAAGGCGGACAGGGGCTAATGAAAGCATTAACGTTGCAGAAAGATCAAGGAGAATCCGAAGGCTCGGAGGTTATTCACCTTTCTTGAGAAGACCGTACTGAAAGCACCACTCTGCAAATAACTCTGAAACTCCTTGCTGATTTGCACATGGGTTATTAAGAGCTTGGGTTGCTCCGCTGTAAATTTCCCTTGATGTCTAGCACACTTCATTTCACTTCAGGTGGAATTTCCCAAAATCTAAGCTGTGTGGATATGACCTGAGTTCTTAAGCTTTTGACAAGTTTCAGGTCCCATATGTCAGACCTATATGAACTTGGCAACGGGGATGCATTCTTCACATTTCTCAATCTCCTAACCTGATGATAAACTTGGGGTTTGATGTCCTAAGTGAGTAGGGAGGCTGTAGAAACTGAGGGAAGTGAAAAAACAGAGATCTCTATATGTGCAAAATTTCAAACTAGTGCTAGACTCTTGTGTTAGTTGAAGGATTCTGCAAAACGATATGCTTCCCCCAACATGTAACTGGCGTAGGAGGGAGGGGGCAGGAGCCGGACTTGAACATAAATGGTCAGCCGGGAACAGCACAAGGCAGTGACAAAGAATAGCGGCTCTAATAATCAGCAATCTAGAATTCCAGCCCTTCTGCTTCCTCCAGCTGTGTGATCTCGTACTAGTTACTGAACATCTCTGAACCTTAATTTTGTTATCTTCAAAGTGCCAACAATAACAGTACATTATTTGTTACTTCGAGCACAAAATAAGATCGTGCTCGTGAGGCACTGAGTGCAAAATCCTTACTCACTAAGGTTAGAGTGTGAACTCACAGTAGGTGTTAGCTGTGATTCTCTATGTTAGAATCTGAACCATGGCCTGAAGTGGAAACGTCTAACATGTTGGTGTGTCCAGTGACTTCTAGGAAAAGGAAACAGTGACAATTGCAGTTTGCAGACAAAGCCAGACCAGTAAGTCTCCTGAGGCTGTGAGGAGGGGCCCCCAGGGAGGCAAACAGCCCATCCCAGGCCCCGGAGGTAGAAACTGTGTAGATAATATTGATGCGTTCATAACAATGACACTAACAATAACCGCATCTCACTGAAACCCCTGTGCCAGTCCCTGGCCTAAGCAAGGCGCATGGCCTAACAATTTCAGCTAATCTCACAACGGCCCGTGAGGATGTGTTATCATCTCTGGGTGTGATGAGGAATCTGAGGCCCAGGGAGGGTGCACCTTGCCCAGAGTCACGGTAAAGGGTAGGGAAGGAACTGGAACAGAAGGCGGTCTGGAGGGCCTGTTCCAGCGCCGTGGGGCTCCATGCTACCTCCCCCTCTTCTCCTGGCAGGAATTTTCCGATTGAGGTGTTAGTTTTGCCCTCTGCCTCTTTCTGTCTTTCCTCCTAGCGAGTTGGGCAGCCGAGGCCCTCGCCCCATGTTCTGCTCCAACTTCTCATGTTCTTTTAACTTCTCCCCAAATGTATATATTCACCTTTTAAAGACTGACGACAGGAATACTAAACTGGGGGGGGGGGGCGGGAATGTTCAGTGCTTAAATTTATAAAAAGTGACTTATGTCAACTTCAACTTCACCCAAATCACCACTCAGAACCTTCTCACAACGTCAAAGCGACATCCCAAAGGGGTGACAAGCACATGTCAGAGTTTGATTTCCAAGTTGCTACTGGGGAAGAGGCCTTGGAGCAAGTCAGTGCCAAGAGATCTTTTTGGTGGAGAAATTTTACAGGGAAGAGAAAAGTTAAAGAATTACAGGATAAAAAAAAAAAGTTTCCTTGAAGAGGATTTGGTTAGTCAACTGAGTAACCGTATCTTCCCAGAAGTTTATAACCTCATTTGTTCTAGCAAACATTCCTCAAGCACTTTATCAGGAATGCTAATTTCTTCCCAGAAGGAGGCTGTGAATCATATCATGGAAAAAGTGGTGCCCTAGACTAGGTTTGAGATAGTTTTCTGCCATCCTTGAGTGATTCATCATCCACTTGAACCAACTTTTGTCCTTGATTATGTGGTGGGGAGGGAGCTTTGTTCCAGAGAAATAGGGAAAGAATATGAGCTCAAGTCTAGGAACTTGGAGAAGTTTCTTCCTTTTCTGTTCTTGAGTAGTCAATAGGTTAGGTTTATCTAAGAGCCCGCAGGGTGTGCCCTCCAAGGACATCACCTGGAAGGTACAGAAGATAAGTGTCCTGGGTGCTTGTAGGAGCAGCGGGTCTGGGCAGCAAGTCAGCGGCCCAGGAGTGGCACAGAGGAAGGGGATGTGTGGAGGGAGGAGAAGGAAACCTAACAGGGACCTGGGAAGCCTCAATCCTGCTGACCGGGGAGGCCTAATGGAGAGAAAATGAGGGCCCTGAAGGGCAGATGCTTGATGGTGTAGACAAATCCAGACATTGTCACTGAAAATTAGCCAGAGAGACAAAAAGCATGATTCGTTCTCAAAAGAGACTGAATTTCCTCTTATATTCTTAGAAACCTATCAGCATCTGAATTCAGGGGATTTGGTGGTAAGAAATGTGAAGAGCCACGTGCTTAATCAAAATGGTGTCCTCCTGAATTCTTTCTTGACTCCATCAGTGGTGCTCTGGTGGTTCTCCTGCACTTCAACATCGGAGTGTTGTCGTCTTCTGCGCTGAGAGGTATTACGTTATGAACAACTGGGGATCCAACAAATGGGTCTTTCACAAGTCCCTGATTTGAGGCAATCTAAGCTTTTTAACATGTTTCTGTGACTTTGCACTAGAAGTATGGCTGTCATTAGAGAAATAATTATTGGAATAAGTGGAATGAACCTGGTTATCAGATGATATTAAACTACATGCCCATCGTCCTCTTCTAAAAAGCCCATAAGCCAATAATGGTGAAAGGAAGAAAGATGAGAAGACTCCGTCTTGATTGTACCACACAATGACTGTAATTTGCACGCTCCAGAGCACAAGCTTGCCTGATGACTCACGCACAAGCAGCTGAATAGATAACCTTCACTGAACCGAACTGACACCTTCCCCCCTCCTCTGTGATAAATGGGTTCCTACTTTCCATATTAGAGAAAGCCTCAAAATCATTATCGGCACAGAGTTAGGCACAGCAGATTTAAACCTGCTAATCACCAGGGCACCTGGAGGGCTCGGTCAGTTGACAGGCCAACTCTGGCTCGGGTCATGATCTCACGGTTTGTGGGTTTGAGCCCCCATTGGCGTCACTGCCGTCAGTGCAGAGCCTGCTTTGGATCTATCCCCCTATCTCTCTGCCCTTCCCCCCTTTTCAAAAATAAACATTAAAAAAAAGGCTAATTAGTTAACCAAACAATATTTTGCTAAAAAGTGGAGAAGGACCTCAAGAAGGACACACCTATGTCCTACTCACCTTCCTGGGGCTGATGAGATACTCTTTAGCCCTTTTACTATCACAGAACCTAACGGCAGCAGATCTATTTTCAAGTACGCCATGTTTAAAGCAGTGCAGTACAACTCAGTGCAGTACCGGAATATTACGAGCGGCACAGGCTAACACGAAAAGTGATCCCATAAACACTGTGACAAGGGTTTAGTTGCTGGTCATGGGAAAGAGGGACAGACACTAACGTTCACTAACAATCCACTACATGCCAGGACCTATTCCTACATTTTTCTCATTTAATGCTCAGGTAGGCCGTGAGGAGGGGCATTACTGTTCTTTCTGCAGGTGAGAACATGGGTAAGAAGAGAGCAAGCAACTTGTCTAAGGTTATACCCCAAATGTATGAAACATGTGTCACTCCAAAGCTCATGCTCTTTCCACCACAGCAATGGGGACAAATCTATTCTGGACAACCACCTGCAAAGAGGCAGGGCAATGTTAAAAAAAGAAAAAAAAATCCAAGTAGTTGTCCTAACATTATTTATTTAGTATTTCCTAATTATTTGCTTTGTGATACCAGTATAAATATTATCACAGTTACATATAAAACTATTAGGTAACTAGTAAAACTATTATCAAGGCAGAGCTATTACAGCAATTTTGAGTCAGAAATAAAGTAAATGAACAAAACCAATAAAATAAAAATACCTTAGGCCAAGAGATAATTCTGAAGCCAATAAGATTTATTAAAGGCATTCTCTTTATAACATTCTTATCAGTGCACATGATTCTATAGCAAATATATTTTTCATCATTCATTCAAATACTGCATAACAATTTATTTGTAAGTATAAATACATATATATATACATATACAAAATTTTACAACAACACTAATGGGTTTCTGACCAATGAACTTATGAGTTTAGAAAGCAGAGGGTAAAGATTAAGTACCAAACATTAAGATGAAAACTATGGTACTGAACTATGGTACAGAACTTAGAAAGTTCTTCAAAGTACAACCTTCAAGAAAAGTTCTTAAATGTACATCTTGGTGATAAAACTATAAAACTTCAGAGCAAAAGTGCTACTTTCGGCAGAACGTTGACAATTAAAAGTATGTTTAGGAATTCAGAAAGAATACAAGCTCAAATGCCAAAAAGAAAACGAAAGCAAAATTTGCTACACTGTACCATTTTAAAGCACCTGGCAATGCAGCTCATGCTTTATTCACACAGTTCTGGCTACAATTACCAGTATTCTCTCTGGAACAAGGAAATGATCAAATTTACTTATGGTATTAACATCTGATTTTTACTAGTCCTGTCAAAAGTGCAAGTGGTATTTGCAAGTGGAAAGGGCAAATGCAAGGACCAGGTTATTTACAAGAATTATTCTCCAAGAACTACTCCTCATCACCCACGCAGTCATCACGTATCTTTCCAAATTACACATATGTTTGTGGTCAAAAACATCAAGTCAGTTCCCTAATGAAAGACCCTGAAAGTAGAATATTCTCTTTATTATTTGATTGCAAATCGAAGTGTTTAAAGCTGTGAGATACAATAAGGATCTTTCATTTTTACCAAATCACGTACTAACTCTTTCACTGCACATTTAAGAAAACAAGCATTATCAAGAAAAGGTCCAGCCTCTGATTTCTAACTCCATTCAACAGGTGTAATTCTATCAATATTTAATAGGTCTTAAATTATATTCATACAGCCCCCATTACAGAACGGAGATAACATAGTGAACTATTATGCCAGCAAGTCATATTATTAATATATACTCATACTATATTTAGGTAGCTACTTATAATTTGGAAAGAAAAGGAAACTATGCCTTAAACACACTATTCAAAATGGCAATCAGTTAACCTTTCAAGAAAAGAATTTTAGATTTAAAGATGCAAGTTAAGCTGCCTTAGTTAAATAAAGTGGCAACTTCACCATAAACCTCATTTACAGAGGAGAGAAGGCATAGCACAAAGGTGGCTGATTATTCACGTGTTTCCACTCATGAGAAAATAACTTATAATAACGATAGTAACCATTCACAAACAAGCTGAAGAACCAACCAGAGAGTGTATATCAATATTAAAAACAAACCTTTAAAATCCAAGGCAATGAGAACCTGGAGAAGAGACCATTCACTTGTTTTCAAACTCCTAATTTCGTTCTATTGCCGCCATGTTCCAATACAGCCGATGCCTGCGCGGAATCGCCTGAGGAAGTCCTGAAAGCACATTCTGAGATCAGGAGCCTCCATGCTTACACTGGCCACACCCAGTGCCGGACGACCCGCACACACCTACTTCTTTCAAACACTTTTTGCTGATCTCCTGCTTTATATGTTCTCCTCGGTGAGGGGATCTGCCTGCCCAGTGCTCTGCCTCTTTCCTGGATGGGCACCAAGCGCCTCTGCGGCGGAATTCATACCCACTGAATCCTACCGGCTGCGCTTTCCTCTGACGTCCCTGCGGGGCGTGAGCCGTGGAGTTCATAGACACGCTTTGGTACACCTCTCTTCCTAACGGGGTCGGTCCTGCCTGACTTAGATTGCTGTCCTTCTTCTCCGGTATCCTGATTACACGTTTCCCAAGGTTTCAACAAATTAGGACTTTCTTCAGGTTCAAAAAATAAGAGGAGTGACTTGACCAGAGATTCTAGGCCCCTGTGGCCGCCTTGAGGTACTGTCTCCTCACAGCTGTCAAGAGAAGTAGAGTGCATGCTGAAGTCTTCATGAAAATCCTTGGTCAAGGTGCAAAGACTTTCAACACAATTCTTGAGAAGATTTTTGTCACTGTGGCAGCCTATGCCAGGAGAAGAAAAAGTTAATTAACCCTTTCATTTGTTACCATGTATTTATTACTGTTACATGACTGTAGGTATCTTTTAGGTCAAACTAACTCTATCAAGACAAATCTAACTACTTACGATTATTCAACTTATCTGCTAAAAAAGCCCCTGGTTTTTTAGGATCTAATTACTTAGGCAACGTACTTATATATATTAAGTGGAAATGCAACCATTCAAGTTCCTATATTGATAATTAATGTCAAGGAAGGAGCACTAATTAGACTTGAGTTAATGAATTAGACTAGAAATAAAAAGAACAGATGTCTGAGAGTCCTTTAACTATAAAATTTTGGTCAATTACAAATTCCATCTGGAATATATACCTCTCAGTGCAGAAATAATAATTTGAATAATTTGCTCTAAGCAATGTTTCAACTTCAGGAATTCTGGAGCAATATTAACCATCTTCTTCAAATCCTGGTACCCAGAATTTTCTTGTAGTTCGCTTCTGAAACTTTTCTGTAAATAAAGTTTTAATATTTTTAAAAACACAATGGACTACATGACAGTAAAGCCTAGTTAATATGATTTTAATCACCAGAATCTTATGTCCAAGAAAAAGAACAAGTTTACTTTCCTCACCAGTAGTTAATTCTGTTTCTATAAGACCAAATATATTAATAATTATTCTTTTAAAAAAATAAGAATTTAAAAATATTTTTAATTTAAAAAGTTGGAATTTTTATGTTTGTTTATTTTTTGAGAGAGAAGAGAGAGCACATGAGAGAGCATGCATGCACATGAACGGAGGAGCGGCAGAGAGAGAAGGAGACACAGAATCCAAAGCAGCCTCCAGGCTCTGAGCTGTCAGCACAGAGTGTGATGCAGGGTTCAGTCTCATGAACCATGAGATCATGACCTGAGCAGAAGTCAGATGCTTAACTGACTGGGCCACCAGGGCGCCCTCCCCACCAAAAGTTTTTTTTTTAACTAAGTTTAATTCCCAGTGTGGGGCTTGAACTCATGAAAGGGAAATCAAGAGTCACATGACCTAACAAATGGGCCAGCCAGGTACCCCAAGAATTTTAAACTAATTTTAAATCAAAATCCAATTGTCCTATAACATGGGAATGAAATAAAACCACAACACCCTTTATTACCCAATATCATAAAAAATAAATTTATTTAATTTTTTAGAGTTCAACTTAATATCTCCCACTCATTTTTATTTAAATAAAAAAATTCAACCCATAGATATTTCTCTTCTTTTAACACACTGATTATATACTTGGTTTATATTTTTCAATTTACTTCTAATATGAAAATAAAAAATTTGTCTAATTCATCTATATTTTAAAATCTTTAAGCAAGTTGATTATTAAACATAATATTTTTAAGTTTATTTATCTTGAGAGAGAGAGAAAGAGCGAGAGGAGTGAAGGAGGGACAGAGCGGAGGAAAGAGAGAGAATCCCAAGCAAGCTCCGTGCTGCCAGCATGGAGCCTGACAGGGGCTCACTGGATCTCAGGAACCGTGAGATCATGACCTGAGCCGGAATCAAGAACTGGATGCTTAACCTACTGAGCCACCCAGGTGCCCCTATTAAACACAATTTTTTACCCAATGACTATCCCAGCAAAAGCTGACAATTACTAAACTAGGAAATAGATAAAATACATTAATATTAATCAATTTCTATATAATATCTTATATATTATTAAAACAAATAAGTTACGACACCCAACAGGAAGTAGCTAGGGAGCTACTGTACATGCTTCAACTAAACACGCACAAAGGAATTATCTGGCTAAGGATGAACGCTGAAATGAACACAAGGTGTCTGCACTTAAAGCAATTGAAATGATAAAATACACCAAAGAAAAGTAAACACAAAAACGATTTAAAGCTTCTCTTACTGTTTTCCACTCAGCAAAGATGTTTTCAAGAGATCCAACCAATGCCATGGCATTAGCTTTCATCTGTTTGGTAACCTATAGAGAATGTTAACATATTTTAATATACGAATAATTATTTACAAGTTTAAAAATCCTAGAATTCTATGGGACATGACAGGGAAGAATTTTAGTCTAAGAAGACAAAAGACTCAAGTTCTTTTATTGGGACTATAATTAACTAGCGGCAGTACCTAGATCATGTGAGCAAAATTTCTTTCAAAATAAATTATATACTGATTCTACATTAAATATAGATACCCTCTGATGTTTGTTATAATAATAGCATTTTGTCTTAAATATTTATAGGAATGAGATTTCCAAGACTTCTCTTGGAAGAAGGTGAGGTAACTAATATCAAGCAAATATTATGCTTCAAAAACTACATATACATTTCACCAGTTTTATTAAAATATATTTGACAAATAACATTGGATTGGTTTAAGGGGTACAACATGGTTCGATATGCAGCAAAATGATCACCGCAGTGAGTTTAGTTGACGTGCATTACCTCATATACTTATAAGCCTTCTTCCTGTGATGAGCACTTTTAAGATCTACTCTTTTAGCAACATTCAAATATACAATATCATAATATTAGAAATGATACACACAGTGCTGTGTTTTACATCCCCAGCACTTATGACTGAAAGTTGGTACTTTTGGACCACCTGCACCCATTTCACCCACCCCCACCCTCTGCCTCTGGTAACCACTTATCTGTCCTCTGTTTCTATGAACTAAGCGTTATTTTTAGATTCTGCATATAAGTGAGATCAGATAATATTTGTCTTCCTTTGTCCAAGTTACTTCACTTACATGTTTTATTATTTGCTTCTCAATTACAGCCCTATGCTGCACATGCAACTGTCTCCCTTCTACAAATAAGAAAACGGATCCCACGCTCCTAAGACTCAGAACCAGGGTGGAAACCCCAGTGTAAATAAATTCTAAGCCTTTGCTTTTGTGCTGCTCAGTGCTGCCCCCTAAGGTGCCTTCTCGCTTAATCTCTGCCAGCGGATTCTGTTCCCACACAGCTCTTCCCTAGGCCTTAGATTTCCTGTATCTGGTTTAAAAAAAAAAAAAAATAACACTCAAATTCCTTTTTTCCTTGACTCCAATTTTACAATTATAACTCCTATGCCTTATGGTTGAGTCCATTTTCTATTTCTTCAGATTCTTTTCTTTCCTTCTGTAGGTTCTTGAGTTTTAACTTCAATGGAATACGATAAGCTAAAACCCCACCATGACTAAACACCATGGCAAAGAAAGTGAGAGGAAGGGAGGTAGAGGTCTGCATGAAATGCAGATAACATGAATTTTATGCAAGATGGGCCTGACTCACTTGCTGTTTATTTCCTCAAAACAATGGCAAAGCTAACATCGGCACAACGCTCTACGACGCACTGAGCACATTCACACGCACGGCTTCATCTCTACTTTGCATTAACTTATTCTGTAGCCCCTTGCCCTTACTGCCAGCAGACGTTCTGTTTGCAAACACTGACAGAGTGTTTTAGTGATAAATGGAGCTGCTGAGCCAAACCACGCTGGAGATGTCAGCAGTGGCCGGAAGTCCACTTTCTTCAAAGCTGCAGACAACTGAAATCGGCCTCATGTCTCCTAGAATATGCTTGGACCCACATATCTTGATCTAGTGCCAAAATGAGCTCCTTTTGAATGTGCTTTTATTGTAAAAATAATACAAAAACACCAGGTGAGAGAGGCAAACATACACAGAGAACAAGAGCAAGCAAGCTGAGGCCCCTAAGATTTGCCTGGCACGGAATCCTTAGAACAACCTAATGAAGTACATATGGTCATCATCACATTTTAAACATTTCTTTGAAAACTTTTAAAATGTCCTGTATTTATTTTTGAGATAAAGGGGAACAGAGCATGAGGGGGAGGGGCAGACAGAGAGGGAGACACAGAATCCAAAGTAGGCTGTCAGCACAGAGCCTGATGCGGGGCTTGAACTCACAGACCATGAGATCATGACCCGAGCTGATGACAGGTGCTGAACTGACTAAGCCGCCCAAGCGCCCCAGGTCATCGCCACACTTTAAATGGAACAAGTGGGGCTCAGGTAAGCAGCTCATGGCTGCGCAGGAAGTGGGACAGCAACTTAATATTCACTGTCTTCTCCAGCTTGGAGACAGTTTGGGCAGAGATTAATCTATAAAGCCCTTTAGTCTGAGGAAAGGAATGGAGATCGCCTCTGGCCTACATGGAAAGTTTCCCCCCAGATTAGGAAGCTAGATGTACATTAATGAAAAGGTTTTCCTAAAAGGAACATTAAAACAACAACAACAACAAAAACCCCTGACTTACCTAACTTTCCTGCCTTCCTGGGAACAACTAGCCAGAGGGGTGGAAGCTAATAGTCCTCCACCAGATTAACTTTCCTGAGCCAATCATTATGTATGTAAATGAGGGTCCACCCTAGGGGGATGATCTCAGGAACCGAAACACCCCCAGGTGGCGCTATCACAGCACACTGACTCCAGGGAAAGAAAGGGAAGGGGCAGAGATGGTTCTGACAAGAAGTTGTTACAATGAGACTGAAACTCACAGTCAAGATTTGAACTCACTGACTCCCCAGTTTGTTAACAGTAACTCCCAAGGAAGGAACTTAGTGCATGAACAATGGCTTACAGAACTTATGTATGGACATGCTGAGCTTTGGAGTCAGGTGGGTAGAACATAAAACCCTGGCTCCAGATGGCCGGACGAGGCACTCCAGCTCAGTGAAACGCGTAGGAAGATGAGTAATTGCCACCTCGCATCACTATTGTACATAAAGCACCAAGTCCTAGAACTGTCACGGGGGGGATGATTGAATAAGTAATTTAATAAATAATGTCACAACCTAGGACACAGGTATCATTACACAGGACACTCGAGGAAGCAGTCAGAGCACTGACTTGAGTAACTGCTGGGCAATGACAGAGACAGGTTTCACACACCGCGCCACCTCCAAGACAGCATTGGTCTTACGCTTTCATGTTAGTTAGCTGGAGAAGGCGGGCAGGAAGCACACTTTAGGAAGTCACTCATATCTGCATTGGTTCTGTATCTTGATATGAAGTAATAGATTGAATGTCTCTGGCAAAATATTTTTAGTTCAAAATATTGGATCTATAAATGGTAGTTTCTATTCTTAAACTGAAAAGTAGAGACCTCAACAAAGATCAAGAAGAAAAAGACAAGCAGAAAGTGAACACTAGGTGTCACCACCACACTCCATTCTGCTCTCGACTGTATCCACGGGCTAAATTGTCAGGAACAATACTGAAAATTATACAGTAGAGGCTGTGGTAACTCACGAGTAACTTCGGAAAGTATCACCATGATATACTGATAACATCAACCTTCTCAATAAAAAAGTTATTCAACACAAATTAAAATACATAAATTTATAAGAATCCAATATATGGAACTAATTAAAAAAATTTTTTAATGTTTATTCATTTTTGAGAGACGGAATGCAGGGAAGGGGCAAAGAGAGAGGGAGACACAATCTGAAGCAGGTTCCAGCTGTCAGAACAGAGCCCGACGTGGGCTCAAACCCACAAACCCACAAACCGTCAGATCATGACCTGACCTGAAGTCAGATGCTTAACTGACTGAGCCACCCAAGAGGCTCAGAACTAATTTTTTTAAACCACCTTTACAGACCATCTGGTACTACATAGAATGTTCTTTCATTCCTCTTACCTCATTTTGGGTACATTGCCTTAAGAGTTCATGCTGAAGTTCTTTTGCTTTTTCCTGTCCAGAATCTAATAGAATCTTCATTCCTAAGCCTACACCATCACAAAGAGCATCCATGAAATCCTCCTAGAAAAAGTTTTAAGCATTAACTGAAAAACTCAGGTTTTATGTTTTTAAAATATTATCAAATAATTGTTATAATTTCTGCTTATTTTAGGACTAGAATAAGTTCCAGGTTTATTAAATTCAACCAAAGCTGGAATGAGATCTAATAGTCTATAAGAAAAGTGGCAAACCTGTAATTAGCATTCCACATATAACGTGCTATGAAGAACGTCTGTCATCTCAGGCAGGACATACATTGCCAGAACACAGTAACATTCTAATATAATACTATGTTTTCAATGGCACAAATACTTAAAGCAAGTAAATACAAATTTTCTAGAATTATAAAGTTCTTTAAATGTTGATTGGCTGAGTAGGCGGCTATCACGAAAGCAAAGATCCAAAAAGTAAAGTGAGGATTCCAGAATTATCCAGTACATTTAACCAACTTAGACTGAAATAGTTTTAAATTATATTGCTAAACTAATAAAAGTATGAGCTATTTCAAAATAAAAACAACTTCTCATGCTTAGTGGTACTATTATCAGAAGTCTACTGTTCCCTCAGATGAAGTCTTTCAAAACCAATATTACCAAGTTACCTGAACACTGATAGCCTTATTGCTACTGTTTTCCAGAAAATGTAGCTTGCTCCCTTTAAGAACTGCTAACTGTCCCACATACTTTACAGCTTGTTGCACAATTTGGATTATTTTCTTCTGAGCCTCTTTTACCATTGACGATATATCTGAACAGCATCCCTATAAAATAAAAATGGACCAGTTTATAAGATACATGAGATTACAAAGGGTGACAAAGAAAAGAAAAGCAATTTGAAAAAAACCAAATTCTGCATTCATTGATATAGTGACTATGCTTCATAAAACTCTCAGTCAGGGGTACCTGGGTGGCTCAGTTGGTTGAGCACCAGACTCAGGTCATGGTCTCTTGGTCTATCAGTTTGAGCCCCACGTCGGGCTCTGTGCTGACAGCTCAGAGCCTGGAGCCTGCTTCTGACTCTGTGTGTCCCTCTGTCTCTGCCCCTCCCTCACTCACGCTCTGACTCTCCCTGTCTCTCAAAAATAAATAAATGTTTAAAAAATTTAAAAAAAGTCTCAGACCCAGAAAACATGTAATCTTACAGCTACTAACGAGGATAAAATGACTAGGATATAGTCTCTACCCTCAAAGACCTTACACACTAATAGGAGACATAAGACAAGTATGCAGTCAACTAATATAAGAAAGAAGCAATAAATGAATGTCCCCCACCCCCCAAAAAAAAGAACAAAACAGTGGCTCTTTTGCCTTTGAACTTTTCCTGTCCTGGAGCCATCTGACAGATGGTCGGCAAAGATATTTTCTTTTATCAAGGGAAAAGGAAGAGGGGAAGGAAAAGGGGGAGAAACCTCCCTTCAAACAAAAGGCTTCTCCTACACCACAGTACACATGCCCAATAGGAGGTGCTCCCTGAGCTTGTCTTTCCATTACCTGCCAACTATAGTGACTCTCTTCAAAACACTTCTCTTGGCCTGCTTTCTTGGACATGCTTATAATACTGCTACAAGGTAAGAATCCTCACACCCTACTTGGGTAGTAAATGTAGTCACTAAATTCAGTTGTGCCAACTTAATGTGTCTCCTGAGCTCCGTCTAACCTCCCCTCCAGGTCACCTGTTCCCTACATCTTTGATTCCTTATATAAAACATTTCCCATAGGGCTCTAGGTTGCAACCCCTAAACTCAAAGTGTTCTTTCTAGGCAATGAAAAGAAGGAAAGAAACGACATACTAGTTGCTCTAATAGGTACTTTCTTATCACATCCATCCATCTGATCCTCATAACAACCTTGCCAGATAGGCCTGTTATTTTTATTTTCCCAGTGACAAAATGGGAGACTCAAAAAGTGAAGCGGCTTGCCCAAGGACCTACCACGAATTCAGCATGGGTTCAAACACTGGATTTCCAGATGCCAACAGTGCATTTTTTTTTTCCTGTTCCTGAATTGCCGCTCAGATCTAAGAGCCAAGCAGGTATATCTCCAACTCTCTTCTCCACCCACCCTCCACTGGCTTCCTTCTCCAGGCTCTAGCATAAGTCAGACCTCAGGTTCCGGCTCCCCAGCTTTGCCTTTCATTTTCATGGCTCTGTGCTCAGAGCATCTTCTTTGTCTCCTTCACCCACACCTGTTTGCAGTCCACCTCTCTGTCTTAGGGTCACTCTGTTTCCTCACCACTTTTATCCAAAGCGAGACTTCATCCAGGGTGAATTTTTTTTATCACTTCAATAACAAGCATCCAACCGAGCAGCTATCATATGATGAGTCCTTGCCCCTCTAACTGCCCAAAGCTTACTGCCCAATGAGGTGTTCAGGCCTGTAAATATGATATATTAATTTTTTTTTAATGTTTTTTTTTTTTAATTTTTGATACAGAGAGAGACAGAGCATGAGAGGGGGAGGGGCAGAGAGAGAAGGAGACACAGAACCGGAAGCAGGCTCCAGGCTCTGAGCTAGCTGTCAGCACAGAGCCTGACGCGAGGCTCGAACCCACGAATGTGAGATCTGACCTGAGCCGAAGTCGGAGGCTTAGCCGACGAGCCACCCAGGCGCCCCAATATGATATATTAAAGGCCATAATAGGTGAAGTACAGGGTTATCAGGAAAACAAATAAGAAGAAATGCCTAACCAAGTCATAGAGAGACCCAAAAAGACCTCCTAGGGAAGAATGATGGACAATTGAAAATAAACATTTGATTTCAATTTGATTAGCTCTCAATTTGATTTAATCAAACAAAATTTCCAAATCCTGTCCAGTAAATAACCCACCCAGGAAGTATTTGATACAACTAACATTCTACTACAATAGTAGAATGAAAAAAGTCTCTTGGTGGGTACTATAAGATTTGTTCAAATATTCTAGAACATTTTGTCATGAAGCCAAGTGAGCCATTTTAAAAAGTGAAACCTATGCCATCTGGTATTTTCAGATCTACTTTCCTCATATATTCAAGGAATTCTCATGGAGGAGTTCACTGATATGGTGGATGACTGGGTATTAACCAATATCAAATTCCCTACTTCTTCCATGGTAATAGAACTCTTGATTTTTCACGAGGTACACCACTGTCCAGAATAAAAAAATAATTTCCCAATTATACTTGTGGCTAGATGTGGTCATGTAATGAAGTCCTGGCCAAAGATTTATAAAGAGAAATGTCATATGGAAATTTCTAGAACCTACCCTTAAAAGAAGGCTCATTTGGCCTTTCCCTTCTTTGTCACTTCTTCCATCCTGCCACAATGAATTCAGACAGGGCTCCACCACTAGGGGGGACCAGAAATAAAGGGCATGCACTGGGCTTGGCAGAAAGGTGCACTAGGAGGAGCTTAGATCTCAAGGTATGAACAGAGCCACCATGCCTACTTCCAGATTTCATGTGACAGCCAGTGAGCTTTTATCTTACTTCTTTTCACAGTCATACCTAATCTCACTTGATATAAGGTAAACAGAAAAAAAAATTATCTTTCTTGACTGTATATCAGTGGGCTTGTGACTCACTCAGCACAAGTTGATACCCAATACATACATAACCAGGGCACGATTTTGCCTTTCTTCCCAATAGCCATTCTTGAGGACTAGCATAGTATAATGTGTTACTAGTTACATAACAGAACAGGCTACATATCCTGTGCCTCCGTTTCTGCATTTATAAAACGGCGATTAAGAACAGTACCCACTTCTAAAGTTGTTATGAGAACTGAATGAGTTAATATTTGTCAGTCACTGAGTACTCTCAGTGCCTGGCACAGAGGCAATAAACAATAAACAACTATAGAAAACCACACTTTCAGAATTGCAAAACAGAAATCACTTCTGTAAATCCTACAGATCTAATTTTGGGGACGATGCAGACAGTAGAAGGTCAATAAGTACTTGCTGAATAAATGAATCTTTCAAATGACAATCAGCAAATCAATTTACCTGCAGAAATAACTGTAAGTAGCTTCCGAGTTTTTTAACCTCCTGTCTCAGTTCATCTTCG
Organism: Suricata suricatta; assembly: GCF_006229205.1. Lineage (NCBI taxonomy): Eukaryota > Metazoa > Chordata > Mammalia > Carnivora > Herpestidae > Suricata > Suricata suricatta. The sequence continues at coordinate 146,690,686 of NC_043702.1, forward strand.
AGTCTTGCTGTGCTGGTACCAGGTAGAATATCATCCAGCCAGTGTTTGATGAGCACCACAAGCTGCCCAAAAGTACACGTGACCTGGACAGTAAGTGACTGGGTTGCTCGATCAGAGGAGAACACTTGGAAGAAGAAGAAAAATTATTGGAAGAAATAATCTCCAAATAAAAGATTATTCAAGTCTAGGATTTGGGTTAGGGTTAGGATTTAAAATGTTTATAAAGCATTTTACCATGGTCAGAAAACGTATGCCAAATGTGAGAGTCATTCAAAAGAAAACGTAATGTGCAGAAAATAATCATTCATGTAAGTTAGTAAACACAGTAAGGTTGCTTACAGTTATCTTGACTTTCTTCATCTTGTTCTTCATGAGCTTTGGAAATGGCAAGTAGTCCGTGATAAATTTTAAGAAAATTATTAATCAGGCTGTCTGCCATGGTTTTTTCTTCATCATAACTCTGTCCAAGAAAATCTAATGATGACCCAATCAATTCTTTGCAAATTCCAGGAAGAAAAGATTCTGCTGACCTTGGGGAAATAGTGCTCGATTTCTCCAGTAAGCCTGTATTGGCAGAACACAGCCATGTTAAGCCTACTTCTCAGGCACAACACTTTCCCCAAATGCATTAATGCAAGCATATTACGGGCTCATTCACCAGCAAACTCAAAGCAGGCTGCTCTTATTTCAATGCACCCTCATTTCTACTTGCCAACGTGAAAACACAAGCCCGTAAAGGAGGTCAATTAACCTCTCAATGGCGTCAACCCGTAGGTTAGTAGTTCCTCAACAAGGTAAGTAACAGGACAATGCAAATAAACTAAATAACCATTGGTTTAATCTCCTTCTTTACTTACTTTTTGGGAACACCTAAGAAACTGTGAATTGGTGAAAACAATGGCAGTTACATGAAATAAAATAATATAAACATAATAAACATAAATATAATATAAAGTTAATTTAATTAATCCATATGCTGGGAACCTGGGCAATAATAAAGCAAACTATACTAAGAGGAATGTCTCAGTAGCTCTACTCTTAATTTTTCCTTCTCTACGCATTCTATAACCAAAATAGGCTAAAACCAGTGATGTACAGTTAATATATCACATCTCTGGGAGACAGACTTTCAGCATCATTTTCTAAGCACTATCCAAACCAGAAGTAAATGGAAAAGCTTGAAGGAGCTCTTTTGGAGCCCCTGGAAATACCTTTATACTGGAATGCTAACTCATGAGTATAATGATTCTCATTTAATAAACAAGATTATTTTTTTGGTCCAGTTCATTGGCAATACAAACAGCAAAGTAAAAGAAAGGTAGAATGAGGGCGAAGGATGGGAACTATTAAGAGGCTAGAACAGGGGCGCCTGGCTGGCTCAGTCAGTAGAGCATGAGAATCCTGAACTCGGGGTCATAGGTTCGAGCCCCATGTTGGGGGTAAAGTTTACTAAATAAACAAAACAAAACAAAGTTATTTTTAAAAAGAGTCTAGACCAAAAATGAATTTGATTTTAGAAGAGAAAAAAGAAAAGCTCTATCACTGCAGGGTAATAATATCCTTATGATAACGATTATAATCTAGTCATCATAAATAGTTAACAATATATTCTCTGTTTAAGATAATGATGTCAATGCATTCTAAAATCCAGCATCTGGGCACCTGGGTGGCTCAGTGAGTTAAGTGTCCGAATCTAGATTTGGGCTCAGGTCATGATCTCATAGTTGATCTCAAGCCACACGCAGTGACAGCACAGAGCCTGCTTGGGATTCTCTCTCCCTCTTCCTCTGTCTCTCCCATCTCACCAGCACCCCCACACTCCTTGCATGCACTCTCTTAAAATAAATAAAAATTAAAAAAAAATAGTGGCAGGGAGCCTGGGTGGCTCAGTCAGTTAAGTGTTCAACTTGGGCACAGGGCATGATCTCACTGTCAAGCCCCTTGTCAGGCTCTGTGCTGACAGCTCAGAGCCTGGAGCCCGCTTCTGTGTCTCCCTCTCTCTGCCCCTCCCTGCCTCACAATCTGTCTCTCTATCTCTCTTAAAAATAAATAAACATTAAAAAAATGTTTTTACCCAAAAAGAGTCTCTTATGCTTTGTTTCCTTCTGTCTTTAAAAAAATAATTTTTAAAATAAAATAAATAATAAATAAAAATAAATAAAATTCAGTATGAACATTTTAAATGCAAAACTCTAGTTTAAAAATATGGCCCTGGATGCCTGGGTGGCTCAGTAGGGCCTTGGTTAAGCGCCCTACTCTTGATTCTGGCTCAGATCATGAAGTCACAGTTTGTGAGTTCAAGCCCCACACTGAGCTCTGTGCTGACAGTGCAGAGCCTGCTTGAGATTCTTTCTCTCTGCCCCATCCCACTTGCTGGAGTGTGTGCTCTCTCTCAAAATAAATAAACTTACAGCAATTTTTTTTTCATAAAAAAATAACAACACATTTGGCCCTTAAGGTGAGAAGTTAAGACACTTGCTCACCTTCCTGGAGTGAAAAGTGCACCCTCCATAACCCCACAGCCTGGGCGGGTCCACACTCAATGCAGATAGGAGATTCCCATTTCCCTCTTTGAAAACTGCAAACAAGCAAAGACCTTTTGTATTTCACTTACTCTTACTCTAATAATACTGAATAAATAAATTGATGCCACAGATACATGACTTTTATTGTGCTGGTGAACAAAAAGCCTACAGCTTACTTTGTTTTCCCTTAGATTAAATAAGATAATTATCTTCCTAAAAGGTAATTTTGTGATTAAAAAGAAAGAAACCTAATTTCTCTATTTTAAAGTCAAGATGAAACATAATTTCCTTTTTTTTAATGTTTATTTATTTTTGAGAGACTGAGAGAGATGCAGTGTGAGCAGGGTAGGGGCAGAGAGAGAGGCAGACACAGAATCTGATGCAGGCTTCAGGCTCAGAGCCTGATATGGGGCTCGAACCCACGAAACATGAGATCATGACCTGAGCCGAAGTCGGACGCTTAACCAACTGAGCCACCTAGGCACCCCGAAACACAATTTCTTTTATGACTACTTGTGCCCCATTAGTGCCTTTATCAAACAGATTATTAACTTATATAGCAATTTTAAAACTCTTTGTTTACCAAGGTGTGGTCTATCCTCTGTAAAGTGTGCATATCTTACGTATATAGCTTATTGCTTTTACATACATGCGCGCCCCCTCTTAGATCAACGTGCGCAAAGTTTCCACCACAACCACATTCCAACAGCTTCCCTCTGGAGCCATTATTCTCTTCTCGACTGCTCTGGCTTCTGTCACCATAGATCCATTCTGCCTGTGCCTGAGCTTCATAGAAATATCATACAGTGTGTACTTTTTGTTACCTGGTTTCTTTCACTCAATAGAACATTTTTGGAATTCATCCAGGTTGTTGAGTGAAGCAGTCGTTTGTTCTTTTTTTTATTGCTGTGTAGCCACTACTACCTGGCAGTAATTTCAGTTCATGCAGGTAGCTCGCTACACATGCATGTTTACAGTGTGTCCCCTTCCACTGGAAAATTAATATTGTAATCAATATTCACATAAAATAATTACTCACTGGAAAAATTCCAGTAGCTTTTAAGTTTTTTCTTCCACATTTGAACTAGTCACTCTATTAAAAGGCTTTGAGTACCGAATCTTAGACATGGGAAGGGCCACCCGGTCCACCTCTTCACTTTACAAACAAAGTGGAAGTTTGTAGAAGATGAAATGATTTGCAATAAGAACATGACACAGGGTAGTGACTGAGCCATGACTTGATGCTTTTCTCAGGATACAAGAAAATTTGATGAGAAAATACCTGATGAATGGGAAGAATGCAAATTCTGAATTGGGTAGGCTTGTATTTCGTGTAAACAACCAGAAATTCTTTTGTTCTTCATCAAACTCTTGCTCCTAAAAAAGATAAACCATCAGATTAGTTATTATATACCACATGGAAAAATAATATTAAGAATATTCTTTTTTTTTTAAAGGAACAGATTTTTTTTAAGTTTATTTATTTTGAGAGAGACAGGGAGGGGCAGAGAGAGGGGCAGAAAGAGAATCCCAAGCAGGTTCCATGCTGTCAAAGCAGAGCCTGATGTGGGGCTTGATCCCACAAACCGCAAGATCATGACCTGAGCCAAGATCAAGAGTCACTCAACTGACTGAGTCACCAAGGCACCCCAAGAATATTCTTTATTCTCTAAAGAAATTGGGTATGCATGTGGGTCTTTTCTATGGAAACATTTTCATCAAGAAATAGTTTAATTCATTTGGTTTACTGAGCAAGAACTTTACTTTTTATAGGTAGTGTTCCAAGCATACAGTTAATTAGTTAAATAATACATATTTGTAGAGTATTACTATTTACAGGCTCTAGATACTGTGGTTAAACATAACAAACATGGTTTTTGGGCTCATTGAACTTAAGGTCTGTAGGAAAAGAGAAATTAGGCAAATAATTATAATAAAGTAACATGTCATGAGAGCAGAGCATGCCGTGGTAGATTCTGGAGAACTTAACTTGGCCCCAGGAGTCAGCAGGGCCTCCAGGAACCATGACACTGAAGGATGCACAGGTGTTAGCCAAATGAGGAGGCCAGCCTGAGAAAGAAGGGATAGTGTTTCAGACACAGGCGCCAGGATGTGGGAAGACCCGGTGATAAAAGAAAAGTACTGCACATGCAGAGCCAAGCAAGGACCAGAAGGACTGCAGCCTAGGGCATGAGAAAGCAGCAAGGGATGAGGCGGGTAGGTGTGCGGGGCCAGCTAGAGGCTGACCGCAGATGCCAGTGAAGGAAGCTCGAATTTTATCGTGACACTATCCTGGGAAGGATTCCACACACAGAAATGATCTAGGTAAATAAATATTTAAGTAAGTATTTGCTACACAGTGTGAAAAGCATAATACCTGTGAAGTGTAGCAGTAGCATAGTGGAGGAAATGACTCTATCTTTAGTCTCCCTTTTGGCTGCCTCTTTTCCCGCAGCCCATAAAACAACTCAGATTTCTCCCTCGAGTGTGACTGGCTGTCTAGCTGTTACTCATTCTTCCTCACTGCTACTGGAAAAGGCAGCCTACCTCCAGACTGCCATTCATCTATCAATTTTCTAAACTCCAACTCTGGCCCTCATTACATCCTTAAAGCTACTCGAGCTGTGACCTGGATCTAAATCTAAAAGATCCTTTGAAGTCTCTTTCCTAACAGAACTCTCTATTACCATTGGCCCCTCAAAGAAAAACGCTATTTGTTGAAAAGATCGTTAAACAAATTACATTCTATCTAAGTCATCTAAATGTTTCAAATATAATTTTTCCCCATGAATTCCTACAAGAAAAACACAGAAATATGACTGATAACAGGGAGAGGAAAAATCAACTCTCAGTATAACTGGTAATAGGGAGAGGAAATACCAATTCTCAAAGGTAACAGTGCTTTGTACTTAGGGATGAAAGGGAAGGGTCCATTATTACAGTAAGTCTAAACTAGGAAAACCTATTCTTGTAACAGTATCACGGTTAAACCATGTTTAAACTCAAATAAAATGCTGCGCAAAGTCCTTTCGCAGAATTTTTACTTAACCTCAGGGGAAACTTTACTTTTAACCGTCCACAACACATATCAAAATTTATAGGCAGCCACACTAGTCTGTTTTATTGCAGAGCAGATGTGCGTACTGTGGCTGAGACGCGGTTCCATAATTAAGAATCTGTCAGTGTTTCCATTACCCGGAGGCATTCTCGGAGTTTGCAATTCTGTCATAAACATTCTTACAAGGCTGAAACTTCATATACAAGGTCTCTGACCAAGAGCAATTCATTCTTTATTAAAAGATATGATACTTTTAAATTATAGAAGTTCTCAAAAAAAAAAAACCTCTTTACCAAATGAAAACACCTAATTTCAAAATCTTAAAAAATATTAAAAGAAGTTTTGGTTTTTCAGCAACAATTTAAACTTCTGCTGATTCCCTAATTTTTAAAAATGTTTAATGTTTGTTTATTTATTTTTAAAATAATTTATTTATTTTTTAGTTTACATCCAAGTTAGCATATAGAGCAACAATGATTTTGGGAATAGATTCCTGGCTCCCTAATTTTTAACCTATTTTTTTCCTGAAGTTAGCAGAAAATAAGATGTAAATCACTAACTTTCAATAAGCTAAATTTAATGTTCATTATTTATTTTTAATTAATTTAAAATTCCAGTATAGTTAACATACAGTGTTCTATTAGTTTCAGGCGTATAATATAGTGATTCAGCAATTCTATCTGTTACTCAGTGCTCATCACCATAAGTGTACTCTTCATCCCCTTCATCTATTTCACCCATCCTATCACCCACCAATGCTGATTAATTATTAATGCCCATATTGTGACCCACAACTCTAAGTACACCAAGTTTGTATCTGTTTACAAAAAAAAGATAATAGGAATCTAGTAGTTATAAAATCTAGAAAGATTTATAATTTACCCTTTGAGGCATTTGTACCTCTGGTTTGAATTTTTGGGAGGCTTATGTTACTCCAGGTTAGCTTACGTACCCCAAGCCCTTCCACCCCCACGGACCGTCTTTAGCTCATTTTGGAGAGCCCAACTCTGTTCGGAAGTCCTCCAGATAAATCACCTGAAGATATCACTATCTGTTTATTGGTATTAGATTGGAAATTAGATCTCAGATTGTCTCTGAATTCCAAGAGTTACTCTTACTTAATACATATTAAGCACTCAATAATAATAAGAGCTGCCATTTATTCAATACCCACCCATCGCAGTGGGAATTTTACATACTTTATCTCTAATCCTTGTAACTACTTCACAACATCATCATTGGGCCCACGGTGGTCATCGTAGAAGCAGCAGGAGAGCAATCGTTTTTATGTATGACCTCACTTAAACTCAGTGATAAGCTTTATAGAATAGATATATATTACTGTCTCCATTTGATAGATGAGAACACTGAAGCCTAAGGATGCAATGTCACTTGCCCATGGCCACACTGCATAAATCACTATATTGTATACCTGAAACTAACATAATACTGGGGAACTATACTAGAATTAAAATTAAAAACTTAATTAAAAGATTAGAACTCAGAATTGTGATATGAACCTGTGACTTTTTATTATGCAACATTGTAGGGGTCACAGATGTGTTCCCTATGCTCAAGGAACCAGAATCTTTTAAAGGACAAGGTCTGTATTTCTTTCAGCTTGAAACACACAGTTGTTACGTATATAACATATAAGGTAACATGTATCTATTGTTAGATCTTGGCTATTTCTTACTGTAGCTTAGCAGTTAGCATACAGCAAATAGAACAGAAGTACAGGGGGAAGAGTCCCTATGAAGTAGTTCAATCTCTGAAATTTTATGAGTTTAAAATGAGTCAAAAACAAAAAAGGCCTGAAAAGGCCTGGAAACCCAAATGGATTCTGAGCTGCAGTTGAAGGTGATGAAATGGGGAAAAAAAATTATTTAACCAGAAAGATTCTGTTCTTTCATATGCAGAGGAGGGGCTATATGGCAAGGAAGTCAAGGAAGTCAGGATCTTTGGAGTCACTCAAACTTGGATTTTTGAGTGCTGCTGCTTCTCTTACTAGCTCTGAGTTTGGACAAGTGACTTAACCTCTTTAAACCTTCAGCCTCTTCATCTGTAAAAGGACAGCGCTAACCTCATGGTTTTGATGTAAGAACTACATGAGATAATACTTGGCAAGCATTCAATATATGTTCTTGATAATGATGACGCTTCTGCTGGCTGGATAAATGCCTTTGACCCTTATATCCTGAAAGTTCCCAAATCCCTTCTTGCAAGTTCTAGACCTGAACAGACACTTGGATGCTCCCTGGAATCTCAAACTCATCAGGGTCAAAAATAAACTCATCTGACTCCACCTCAGGGGGCACCGCCTTCCCCTCGTCAGGGACCCTCGCTGGACCGGAACCCGCCACGCAACCCTGCGGCCGGCCACGTTCTTGCTGACTCCTCCTCCTGAATACGTATAACTCTGGACTTTCCTCCAGTGCTTCTGCCTGACTCAACTTTGGGTCTTTATCAACGGTTCCTCGGGTTTCCTCAGTGCCTGGTCTTTAAGGACAAAGAGTATTTTTTATTCATCTTTGTATCCTGAGACATAGCAGACAGTAGTCTTGTTTAAAAACAAACTAAGAACTATTTATTTAAAAAGACGTCTTTGTTTAAAAACCAAACTAAGCAGCTAAATTGGTTCCAAGACCAAGGCCTTTCTATGATACCATTTTGCCCTTCTGTAACCTAAGTATCTGAGGTCTAAACAGAGCTAGTTTTTTCTCAAAAAGCATGTATTCACTGTGGAAGTCTTTTATATTTTTAGTTAATAAGCAGCATTTGTCATATATAGAAGCTCTCTATCACCATGATTTATTCTTCTGTGATGTTCATACTAACTTGACAGCATTTAAAGTTCTATAACTTATACTAATAAAATATCATAGAATATGCCAAGTTCTTGAAAAAGGGTAATTTAAAAGTAATAAACACTATTCATTTTTATAAGAAATTAGATTTATGTTTTTTATGTCGTAAGTTATAAATATGACTTTTAAAAAGGTTACTTATGCCTTAAGTCACTCTTAAGACTTACATGGTAAAATGCCAACCATTTTTGGCATAACTGACCGATAAACAATTTAATGCCCCAAGTGCTGTAATTTGATCAGCAACATACTCTTTCTCTTATATTACTCGGTTCCCTGCACAGATATATTCATTATGACAATAGTTCTTTTAAAATAAGGAAATGATATACATGTATACCCAGAACAAAAAAATTAAAATGTCTTTACCTTCTTCTAGAAAGGGAAGAAACCGGTGCATTGGTAATGTCAGGTTCCCATTCATCTTCAGGATCACAAAAGATATCTTCACTTTTGTTACTACTATTACTCTAAAAAGTATATATATGGTTTCTATTATGTTGGGTTAAAAATATTTAGCCAAGAAAAAATGTTTATGTTTTTTAAATTACAAGTAAAAAATTAGCAAAATTACAGGTAACCCGATAGAAGTCTAAAAATATCACATTTCTGATAAAACAAAAAATCAAGCACATGATGCTAGAAATTGCATTAAAAGAGCTCTACTAATAAGATAGAAATCGTTAAATGATTCAAAAAAATAAACTTGGGATTTAGAAGACATAGTAAAAATAGAAAAGATAAAACCTCAGAAAAAAGATTTATAAATCTGACAACATTAAGATTCAATCACTTTCTGGTTAAATATATTAATTCTGATAATAATCTGAATTTTAAGTATTTGAGGTAATATTAAAGTTCTAACAAAATACATATAGAGCTTGATTTAGAAATAGGATAATTATATAGAAAAATAATCAAAGAAAATTGCAATGAACAGCTGAAAGTAGGAAGCTAATGAAGATAATGAAGGTAACTCACATACCACATTTTAATGTGTATGTCAAAACAAGAATAATCAAATGACTTCAATACAGTATTTTTTGCTGTTCTAATTATACAAGCAATTCACAATCATAGGAAATTTGGAAATTGTTAAATTATATTAATTTTTAATATTCTATTAATCTGTTCACACAGTTATAATTGTGGTTTCAAACTTTTACATTTAAGTTTAAGGGAAGAAGAAATTTCACAGACACAAAGAACTTTGTATCATTTGTAATGATCTTCAATGCCTATTATGTGCATTTTACATAACTACATTTATATTTCCCCACTGCTGGACTTTTTGGTGTTTCTATTTGTTTGTTATTTTAACAGTCAGAATTAAAAATATACCTGCACATATTAGTTTTTAAATGTTTTTTATTTTTTTTCGAGAGACAGACTGATCTGGGGAAGTGCACAGAGAGAGGGAGAGAGAATCCCAAGCACAGAGCCCAACGTGGGGACCAAATTCACAAATCATGAGATCCTGACCTGAGTTGAAATCGGATGCTTAACAGACTGAGCCACCCAGGTACCACTACAATCATAAATATATTAAAACAAATCAATATAAGCCCATCTACAGGCAAAAGTAAAATAAACATACATAACTGATCATATTAGGTGGTTTGGGCAGTATAAATTGCCTTTTCCTTTATTCACCAATTTTCTTTACTAAGAACATGCACTTATATATTTATTTCAAAAAGTTTATAAAGATTTTAATAATATTCCAAACCTCATAAAGTTCTTTCATTGCTGCAAGCTTAGATTCAAATTTTTCCAGACTCCAGAAAGTTGAGATCCCTAGTTTCAGGTTACGAACCCGAATAGAAGTGTCAGAACTGCTTCCTTTATCTGATACGTCATGTCTGGAAGAAAAACCAAAGAAAAACGCTTACCCTAAAACATACATACACGTTTATACGAAGAGTTTTCTGAATTAGAATAACTTCCATAAAAATTCAATCCACTGATTAAATATCTCCATTGTTAAGCATTTTTATTACAGTAAAAATCATGTCTAGCATATGCAATATAAAAATAACTTCTTACATAAAAATTTAAAAATCAAATTCTAATCAGGTATATTTCTTTCCAAATATGCAATACTAATAGGTTTGCAATTCAAAAGAAAATGAGCAAATTCCTAAAACATCTAAAATTATTGTTTATAAAATAAGTATATTTTACTGTATACTTAAATATACCTAAAATATACTTTTAATGCTTAAAATAAGTATTTATTTTATAAACATACCTAGTACAGTATGTTAATTATTGCAAGTCTTTTACTCCAGAGTGAGCTCGGAAAGGGGGTGTCTGCAACCGACACAGGCATTGAATATACTGTATCTTTACAGAAACTAAATTTAGAAAGCAATCATATGAAGGTCAGTTAACTTGAAACAAAGAATGACAGTATAATTAAGATAATTAATTGCTCACCTGCCAAAAACATAGTATTTTTTAAATTTGTTGCTGATGGCATTGGCTTCCTGAATCATCATTGAGAGTTTCATGGAGCTCCAATTTGGCTGAACTAGTAGAAAGCACACAGAGAAAAGTCAAAATATACATATGAGCCCTAACTTCTATCATCAGGCAGAACAACGCCTGAAAAAAAATATGATGTAAATAAATGGCGTTAACTAGTTATTGCAGAAAGTAAGGGCGATATGTGAGTAACTTTTCCTTAAGCCTGAAATAAAATACTTTTCATAGAAATGATGTCTTTCATTTGTGGAGACACAAAGAAAAACTGCCGAAAGTGATATACAAAGTTGAAACAGAAAAGATTTTGTAAGACAGGAAATGCCAAAGACAATGCTTTTTCTTCCAATACCTTTAAATATTTTTTCTCATTTATTTCTTTCCTAATTTCTAATTTGTTTAAAATTTTAGGTAAAGTACACCTTGGCCTAACTTTTTAGAACTACCATCCTTTTTTTTATTTTGCCTGAAAATTAAAACAAACACACACGGATTTCAGGACATCAAAACAAAAAAGGGAAAACAATTTAGGCCACAATTCTACTTCCCTAATTTAAATTTCAAATTTGAAAATTTGATCATACATATGTTTTGTTACTCAAACTTATAACCAATATTCCATTAGAACACTTTTTTGAAAGGACAACACTCATTATTCACATGGTAAAAATATTAAGTATTCATTGCAAGGCACTGTTTTTAGGCCCTAAGGGGAATAAAAGGACATATTACTAAATGTATTTTTTTTTTACCTCTTGCAACAGATATAACAATAACTATATTATATAATAGTTTCAAATGTATTTAAAAATAGAAGTTAAAGAAAGTGTACATTACAACTACCAAGTATCCTTGCTAAAAAATTGAATCCGACAAGCCTACGGAAATAATGACCACTTACTTTATAGGGAATCTGGGGGCAGAGGAACATGTTAGGCAAAAACATGGAGATACAACAGCAAAATCCAGAATGTGGGAAACTAAAGGATAAATAACCTGATTTTTTCAATAAACAATTTACAAGGGGAAAGAGAGAGAAAAGAAGAGCAAATTTACAGATTAAAAGAGACTGACACCTGGCTGGCTCAGTCAGTAGAACATGTGACTCAATTTCAGGGTGGCGAGTTCAAGCCCCATGTTGGCGTAAAGCCTACTTAAAAAATAAACAAACAAAATAAAAATAAATAAAAGAGACTTAAAAGGCATATCTACCAAACACAATGTATTGATCATACTTGTATCCTGATTCAAATAAACAAGATATTAAAAAAACCATGATAAAATCCAGGAAATTTGAATGTAGACTCAAAATTTAATGAGTATAAGAAATTGTTATTAATTTTTTAGATTTGATAATAATCTCATGGTTATGGTTAAAGAGTGACAGAGAAAGAGAGAAAAGAGAGTTCTCATCTAATTCAGAGGTATATAGTGAAGTATTTACATATCAAATGACAGAATGATTAGATCAAATGATAGGCTTGCTTCAAAGCAGGCCATGGAGGCATGGGGACTGAGTATAGCCAAAACAAGATTGAACATGTTGGTAACTGCTAAAGTTGGATGATAGGTATGTAAGAGTCTGTTGTACTAATCACTCTACCTTTATAGTTTGTTTAAAATTTTCCATAATGAAACGGCCACCCTTGGTGCACACTGTTGGTGGGAATGTAAACTGGTGCAGCTGCTCTGGAAAACGGTGTGGAGGTTCCTCGTAAAATTAACAATAGAACTCCCCAAAGACCCAGGAATAGCACTGCTGGGGCTTTACTCAAGGGATACAAAAGTGCTGATGCATAGGGGCACATGTGCCCAATGTTCATAGCAGCACTGTCAACAATAGCCAAAACATGGAAAGAGCCTAAATGTCCATCACCTGAAGAATGGATCAAGAAGATGTGGTATATATACACAATGGAATACTACATGGCTATGAGAAAGAATGAAATCTGGCCATTTGTAGCAAAGTGGATGGACCTCAAGGGAGTCATGCTAAGTGAAATAAGTCAAGCAGAGAAGGACAGATACCATATGTTTCACTCCTATGTGGAACAGGAGAAACTTAACAGAAGACCATGGGGGACAAGGAGGGGAAATAAACAGTTGGGGAGAGGGAAGGAGGCAAACCATGAGAAACTCTTGAATATAGAGAACAAACTGAGGGCTGGGGGGAGGGGTGGCGAAGAGGGTAAAAGGGGTGATGGGCATGGACGAGGGCACTTGGGATAAGCACTGGGTGTTACATGGAAACCAACTTGACAATAAATGATAGAAGAAGAAAAAAGTTTCCATAATGAAAAATGTTTACATTAAAAACATGCATGTTCTATACAGCAGTGTAGAAGTATACACGAAAAATAAAACATCCAAATGAAAAAGAAGATGAAGTACCCAATGATTAGATTCCATTTAAATGTAATAACTAAAAATTAGAAAAAGAGATTGGATTTAAAAACATGTTACATGGGGTACCTGGGTGTCAGTCAATTACGCGTCTGACTCTTGATTTTGGCTCCGGTCATGAATTCATGTTTTGTGGGATCAAGCCCTATGTCAGGCTCTGTGCTAATAGTGCAGAGCCTGCTTGGGACTCTCTCTCTCCCTCTCTCTCTGTTCCTTTCCTGCTCTCACTCTCTCTCTTAAAATAAATAAGCATTTAAAAAATAATAAAATAAAAACATCTTACACATCAAACTAATACTTGATTTTTGTTTACTATTTACCTATGTAACTAAATATATTAAAATCTGAATATTCTAAAACAATCATGCCTACAAACTTATTTAGATCCAAATGGTCAGCAACATCTAGAATAAAACATTTTTAGTATACAAAGGCAATTAACATTTTAGTAATTATATTATATGAAATAACATATACAATTTTGGAAAATGCCTGCTAAAATCATCATATACTCACTTAAAAAAGTTTTATCCCTATTATTCTGATTTTGCTGTAGGATTTGTACTTCTTTAGCAATTTTTTGCTTCTCAGTTTCCAAAGCTTCCAGAATTCTTGCATGGCGGATGCTGTGGTCTTCTAAAGCCTAATTGATATTCATCCACATAGATCCACACATGAGAATATACAAAAAGAGAAATTATAATTGATAATGGTAACACAGCATAATTAAACCTCATTTTACAGTATGTATTTTATTAATCATACATTTCTTATATATTTTATTAAGCATAAAAGGTTTTCAAAAGTGCTTTATAAAATATCTTTATGAATTTGCCCCATAACAAAATCATTAGAAACTTCTGATGACATAAATTAATCTTGTTCTTCCCATTGATAGGAAGGAAAAAAAAAAAACCTTCAGGAAAACAAAAGAGGAAAAAACTGCTCAAAAGAGTTCATTTGTTGACTAAACAGTCTTACATTTAAAAGACACCAAGAAAACCTCATTTGACACAAACAGACCTTATAACAGTCCATTAATAATTACTGTTTTCAAGATTTAAATAGCTCTGTTTTTTCTTCCAAGACTCTCAGGTGATTCACTAAGTACTTTGTGTCCTAGAGGTATATCCCATCACTATATTACAGTATCAGAACTTGGGGATTACTAGAGGTATTTTCTTCCACCCATACTTTTATCACAAAACTTGGAAAAAAGAAAAATAAAATTGCCACTTGAGGATAAAACTTTGAGGTTAAGATACGAGGAATCAAGCAGAGATAAAGAGTCTTTCTCAAACTTTAGATTTTGTCAGAATCCCATGCAGGTTAGCATAGACTCCGGACCCTGCTCCCAGAGTTTCTGACTTAGTAAAGATTCTGGAGTGGGGCCTCAGACTGCACTTCTAACAGTAATGCTGACGTAGCTGATCTAGAGACCAGACCTTCAGAACCACTAATATAAGGAGAAAGAATAGCCAAAAAGGTTGATTAAAAGGTAACTGAAGATATTAAAATACTGACATTTCGGTTTTACACTTCAGTCTTGTCAAGTTGAGTGGGGTGAGGCAGCCCCTGTGCCTCTGCTCTCACTGAGATGACAAAGGTTTCAGCGACAGAGTTCCTATGACTGTGGTAACAAGCACCCCATTACTGCGAGTTCTCTTCAGTCACTCAGGTGAGTGGCCTGCTGGCCACTCTTTCCACAGACAGAGAATGCTTCATTCTGACATTGGGATGTGACCCACCGTTAGAGCTGTGCCCTTCTTCCTTCTACATATTGTGCCCTAGCACTGTTTCATTCATTTACGTTAATGGCATGACTGATCACAGGATAGTTGTAGAGTCATAACAAGGGGGAAAAAAACCACCAGTAATGGAGCCAGCTAGAAATAAGAGTTCTGTCCCTTTTGAAATATTTGTGTGAAGATGTGTGAGCAGAGGTATGAGCATTACCAGGATGTAAGCTTTCAGGCAAGAAGACCCCTTCTCATAAAAAATAAATAAAATAAAATGATCTTAACCAAAAACAGAAAGAAGAGCCCATCTCATTTGGAGACCCAGATTCAGCCATCTCCTCTCAGGTACTGTAAGTTCTTCGCGGAAAAAAAAAAATCCAGCAGTTGCTCAGAATACAGCCAAATACCTACAAAATGAAATTACCTGTTTTGCAGCAAAAGTCTCCATTTCTAATCGCTTTTTGTTGACATATATTTCTTGTTCAAGACGCTGTTTTGCCTTTTCTAATTCCTCAATTTTGTCATTAGCCTTTTGGTTATTTATTTCCTGCATTTTCTTCCTTTGAGACTCTTCTTTCTTTAAAAAACAATAATCAAAAATAACTAGGGCAAAAACACACAGCATTTTTTCAAAAATAAAATAAAAATGAGTCCATTTCTTTAATCCATGTGTAAGAAATTGACTCACCAATAAAAAAGTGGCTCTGTAGTTCTTCTGCCTAATTCAGCCTGACTGATCTAACTTAGAGTAAGTATCACTGGTCAAGCCTTGCAGAGCATTCTCCTCTAAAACGGGTTGTGGGAATGCTAAGATGACCCCTTCGAAATAGTTGTGGGATAATGTGTGAGCAGCGCTGTGAGCATTACCAGCATGTAGGCTTTGAGGCAAGGGCCCTTCTCATAAAAACGGACAGAAGCATCTCAATTTTTCTTCATCTTCCAGCAGCCATTTGTCTACTGCTAACTTACTTCCTAACATAAAATTAAAAAGAGCCTGGACTCACTGTGGCTTTAATAACTCTCTAATCTTTGATATCTAGGGATGTAATCAATTTTATAGCCAA
This sequence comes from Suricata suricatta, assembly GCF_006229205.1. NCBI lineage: Eukaryota > Metazoa > Chordata > Mammalia > Carnivora > Herpestidae > Suricata > Suricata suricatta. The sequence goes on from NC_043702.1 coordinate 146,706,826, forward strand.
GACGTGGGGTGCACCCGCAGAGAAAGAGAAAGCCAGTTCAGCCTTTTACCAGTTCAGCTTCCAATGCTTTTATTCTGTTTTCATATGCAGCTTTCTGAGAGGAAAGCTCTTGCTGAGCCATTTCTTTTGCAATTTGGATTCCTTGCATCATTTCTTCCTTTGCTCTCAATTGTGCCTCTTTTATTTCTGCTTCAAGTCTACAAAGTGGCAAGATATTCACAGGATACATTGTTAAGGATCTTCTATATACCACAGTCTTAATCAATTTTAAATGTTTTCATTAAACAAAAATTTTAAACTCAAAATTTAATTTCTGATACTCTACCAACAGCATGCTTAAACTTTTGTTGTTCTTAGAATTGCTTATACAACACAATATAAAAGGATAAAAATTTGCTTATTTCTAATTTAGTTACTAGAGCAGATACCTGGTACTTAAGGAAATATATTTCTCTAACCTTAAAGAAAATAAGTCATATAAAAATATGATGTCATAGAGAACACTGCAGTAAATATTATAGCTAACATTATAATAAACACAAAATAAGGGTATTTTATGTTTAATAATGGTTACAGCAAAGATTTTATATCAAATATCAATAACTTTTAATTCATGTTTAGGTCATAGATTAGGAAAAAATTGAAATAACTCTAAAAATGATATAAGAGCTAATGAAACAGATTGTATAATATGTTTTCAACCATCTATAATAATTTGACATTTTGGTAAGTCAATACATAAATTAGTTTTGTCATCTTTCAATAGATAAGGGAAAAAGCATCAAGAACTATAGAAAAACTAAAAGCTTCTTTCCTCCCAATAAAGTCAACGCTTTAGCAACTACTGTATAGAAATTTCTATTCCCAATTTTGCTGAAGAGTAGAATATCAAAAGAAAGAAGGCTAGTAGTGACGAGGGCCGAGGGCAGGCCGGAGGGCCAGGGGAGAGGGCGGAGCCAGTTTAATGGATACAGAGTTTCAGTGAGTTCTGGAGATGAATAGTTTGATGGTCACACAAACTGCAAACATACTTAATGCCACTGAAATATACGTTTTAAAATGATTAAAGTTGTAAATTTTATGTTACATATATTGTACCATAGTTTTTTTTAAAAAGAGCAAAAGCAAGTTCGGACTTTTTAAAAGATAAACAAAGTAGGATTAGCCCAGTCCGTAACAGTCATTCTGATTCCTCCTCCCTTCATCTTCTTTGGTCATCAGGCCTGGTTGATTCTTACTCCTTATGACTCTCTCTGACCCCATCACACTGTACTTCTGTCACTTCAATAATCTCTGAACTGTATTTGCAATCCACACTCACTCTGACTCTAATCCGTTGTCCAGACTTAGCTCATGGTGAGTTCCAAAAATGTGATTCTGATCATGTCTATCTTCTGTGTGCTTAAAATTCTTTAATGATTACATATCTTTTTTTTTTAATTTTTTAAAATGTTTATTTTTGATACAGAGAGAGACAGAGCATGAGAGGGGGAGGGGCAGAGAGAGAAGGAGACAGAACCAGAAGCAGGCTCCAGGCTCTGAGCTAGCTGTCAGCACAGAGCCTGACGCGGGGCTCGAACCCATGAACGTGAGATCTGTCCTGAGCCGAAGCCGGAGGCTTAACCGACTGAGCCACCCAGGCGCCCCTAATGATTACATATCTTTTAAGATAAAGTCCAAACCCTGTAGTATTTTATTTATGTATACTTTACCAATTACAAGTTTACAAGGATACTGCTTAAATTAGAAATCCTACAATATTGCATGAGCTAAAAATGGGGCAAAGAAAACAAAAGGTTACACTCCCCTTGTTCTGCTGGCTAACGTCCAACACTCTTGCGACTCCATTCCAATGGATGTCTTCTTGTCACCTAGAAAACTTTGCCAATTCCTGGTTGGGGCTAGGAGTCACCCCTCACTCCATAAACTGCACACAGTGCGGGCTCTGTCATGAAGCTCTATCACAGCTATCTGTCAGTTCATGAGAGGATAAATTCCTCCAGGGGAGTAGCTAAGTTTCAGTTATTCTTTGTATTTCCTAGTATGGTGACAGATATATAACATCTGCTCAATAAATGCTGCTAAATGAATGAATGTACCAAGAGAAAGATCATGTCACCAGAAACTAGCACCCAAAGAATTAACCGCCAGAAACACACGATATGATTAACTCTCTCTTGTAGACTGCTCTCATATTCTTACTATTTCTTATCAACAATGATACTTACTGTGATCTCTGTGCCGTGAGCAACTCGTTTTTTGCAAATTCAAAGTCTTTTGGACCCTCGCTTATAAGAGCATCTCTACCGGATGGCCTTTTTCCTTTCTGGACTTCTACTGGATGGTTAAATCTAAAGTAATGGTCTCCGCCAAGAATCACCCGATCACCCTAGAGCACACAAAAAATTTACTACTTGAGGTGAGTCTGAACCACAAACTTATATGGGACAAATCATTAATCTCAACAATTCAATATAATCTAATATAGTAATAATAAACATAAAAATCATAGCAATTAACATTTATTAAATATTTTCTATATGCCAATCACTGTGTTAAACACCTTACACATATGTTACCTCATTTATGTCTCATAACAACCCGCTAAGACACTACTATTATCTCAATTTTAGGAAAGAGCGGCTAAAGACCACAGAACTTAAGTAACAATAAGCAGTCACTGAGCTTACAATTTGCAAACACTGTGCTAAGAACTATATATTATTTCATTTTAGCCTCCCCTACCCTGAAAGGTAGGATATATAAGAAGTGGCCAATGTCTTGCTTTGCCTGCAACAGACCAGTTGCCTGTTCTCCCACTGTAATTACTGCAAATGCTCTTAGGGCACCTGGTGGCTCAGTCGGTTGAGTGCCTGACTTCAGCTCAGGTCATCATCTCACAGTCCATGAGTTTGAGCGCTGCATCAGGCTCCATGCTGACAGCTCAGGGCCTGAAGCCTGTTTCAGATTCTGTGTCTACTTCTCTCTCTGTCCCTCCCCGGCCTATGCTCTCTCTCTCTCTCTCTCTCTCAAAAATAAACATAAAAAAGAAAAAAGAAAAAAAATGCTCTCAAAAGTATCCTGACTTGGGTGATACACAATCACCTTAGTTAAATAACTTTTTTCAAAGGTCATGTGGCAAATGACCAGGACTTCAACCCTGTCGGCCTAATTCCAAAGCCCAACTTTTTACTGAACAAATAATGATGTTGTCAGTGGTCAGCTTTTCAGGTAGTGGTTTATAGTAATATAACTTTCATTTTTACACAAAGAAATATAATAGAAAAGATAATTTTAGAACCGAAAAATCCCTAATCTAGTTCACTACCTTATCTCACAGAGAGGAAAACTGGGATTCACATCAATTAAACAATTTGCCCAAAGTCAAACAACTTGTTACATTTTTAGCACCAGCTAACTTACATGATGTAATACTGTGGATTCCAAAATATGTTTTCCATTTATATATGTCTTTGCCTCTCCAACTGGGATGATACTCACGATCCCATCAAAATTGTTTATAGTACTGTTAAGATAAGAAGCACATTGTTATAATTACAGGATAGATGAAAAAGGAAGAAACAGGCAATATGAGATAATCCTGCCTGTGGTATTCCTTTGTTGTTAAGGTTCATATCAATTTGTGACAAAGCAATCTAAAATTCTTTTATTTTCCTCCAACTACATTTTGAATTTGGGGGGAAAATAGCCTGGCTTCTTTAGCAATTCTGTCCATCAATGGTGGGAAGGTTGTTCATTGTACATATTTTGATTACAACTACTTTGAAAATAATACCAATCCTCTCCCCTAAAATAAAATAAAATAAAATAAATTCAAGGGAAAAAACATTAGAATATTGACAATGGCTACCTACAAATGAAACAGTTTTAAGTGTTTTATTTTTTAATTTCTGGTTTTATGGATGAGTTTTAAAGATGGATAGGAAAACAAACCTTCTCCTCTCATTAAAAGTAGGGTAATACAGAAGGAAAAGCATGGAAGCACTTAGATGCTTAGACTCCTTAGTCATCTAATTAAGGGGACCCTGACACTATGGAAAACCAGCTATAAATGCTATATACTGCTTTGAGTCTTTTTATTTAGAGAATAGGAAAGACACTCCAGTCATCTTTGTGGGTTTTTAAATTTTTTTTGCACATTTATTTATTTTTGAGAGACAGAGTGAGACAGACAAAAGCAGGGGAGGGGCAGGCTGAGAAGGAGACATAGAATCAATCGGAAGACAGGCTCCAGGCTCTGAGCAAGCATTTAGCACAGACCCCGACATGGGCTTGAACCCACGAACCGCGAGATCATGACCTGAGCCGAAGTTGGACGCTCAACCGATTGAGCTACCCAGGTGCCCCTCCAAAGTCATCTTTGGATTAACTTGACAGAGAGGAAAAAACAGCAGCAAAAGTTGAGTCCTAACCCAAAACCTCCAGCTGTTGATTTGGCTCCAAAATCTATAATTGAAGAATAACAATTCAAATATAGCATCTAGAGAAAAGAATCTGGAAGTAATAGCTCACCCCCCAGCAGGACATCCCTCCCACCTGCCTAGTGTCTTAACCAGGTAAAGGTTTAAACAATATCTACTTGTTCTGATTCCTTCTCTCTCCTGGGTCTATCTACTCTTGACATCAAAATTCCTTGGCCTGGCATTCCGAACCCGAACCCTCCACAATCCGGCTTCAACTACCAACATTCTTTATCTGTCACCATTTCCCCATAACAATCCTATCTTAACACTCAATCATCCATAGCCGTATCCTGAATTTGCCTTGACATCAGCTTCTCTCTTTTGAGTCATTTCTTCAACATAGGAAGAATGTTACCTCTCTCATCCTTCAAGGACCAACTTAAATGCTAGAAGCTTGGGGCACCTGGGCGGCTCAGTCAGTTAAGTGTCTGACTCGGTTTCAGCGCAGGTCATAATCTCATGGTTCATGAGTTCAGGCCCCACATCAGGCTCTGTGCTGATGGTGCAGAGCCTTCTTGGGACACTCTCCCTCCCTCAGTCTCTCCCCCTTCAACACACTCTCTCAAAATAAATAAATAAACTTAACATTTTTTTTTAATGCTAGAAACTTGTCTTTAGGGCTCAAACTATAAGTGGACTTTACTTCTAAGCACTAAGAATGCAAGACCCATGTTAACCTTAATACACATTGATAGCTACTGAAGTTCTTTTATTCATTAAGTCCCCATGTGCCACATATGTCTTAGCAACGAAGACACACATGAAACCAGCTTTCATGAAGTTCACTGTGTGGTGAGTAAGACAATAGTGATGAGTGTTCTAAAAGGGGAAATACAGAATGCCAGGCAAGCAGGAGACTTCCTAGTTCCCTACTGGACTTCTTTCTTTCTTTTTTTTTTAATATTTTTTTTATTTTTGAGAGACAGAGAGAGACAGTGTGAGCAGGGGAGGGTCAGAGAGAGAGGGAGACACAGAATCTGAAGCAGGATCCAGGCTCTGAGCTAGCTGTGAGCACAGAGCCCAACGTGGGGCTCAAACCCACAATCATGAGATCATGACCTGAGCCGAAGCCAGACGCTTAACCAACTGAGCCACCCAGAACCCCCCTACTGGACTCTTAACACTTTGGGACGATGCTAGGTATCTTTGCCACTGGTGTAAGTAATACTAGATTTATTTGTTATAGAAAGCAGTGAACTAATAGAAGAGCAAAAGGACCTGAAGAAGGGATTTGCCGTACCAGATACAAAGATATTATAAAGCTCAAATAATTACTAAGTAAAAGACAATCCAACTAATATGCAGACAAAAGACATAAATAGTCAAGTCACAGAAACACACATTAGTAGCGCCTAGGTGGTTCAGTTGGTTAAGCATCCAACTCTTTATTTTGGCTCAGGTCATAATCTCACAGTTCATGAGATGGAGCCCCACACTGGGCTCTATGTTGAGAGCCCAGAGCCTGCCTGGGATTCTCTCTCTCTCCCTCCCTCTCTGCTCCTCCCCACTCGCTCACTCTATCAAAATAAATAAACATTTAAAAAAGAAAGAAAACTAACATGGCCAATAAATACATGAAAAGACCACTAGTCAAAGAAATGCAAAAAGAATCCACAAATGAGATACCATATCGTGTCAACCAGACTGGCATAAAGAAAGTCTGAGAGTACCAAGCGTTGACAAAGATATGGAATAATAGGTACTCTCAATGCCAATGGACATAAAAACTCATAATCATTTTGGAAAACTAATTTGGAAAACAATGTGAAATTACTTAGAAGTAAAACTGAATAAGAACATACCCTACAGTCTACTGTCTCAAGTATTCTTAGACATAATCTAAGAGTGTTTCCCAAAATTTAAAATTTATTACTATTACAGCATAATTAGAAAACTATATTTATACAGCAGATCAGGGTAAATAGAAAGGCTGTTCTCAGTTAGGCATGACTAGTCTGGTAGGTCAGGCCTCCCAAGTACCTACTGGCTATCACTTGACGGCTCATAGCTCAGTTTATCACCTGAGAAACTCACTCTAGAGAAACTCTTCACATTTGTACCCAGAGAGAGGGATAAGGACAGAGCAATAATGTGGTAACAAACTAGAAACAATCCAAATGTCTGAGATAGATTGTAACAATATAAAAGATAGATAAATACAGCCAATAAGATACTTCACAGCAGTAAAAATAAAAGAACATCAACATGAATGAATCTCCAAAACAATGTGGAGCCCAAACAGTTTATATATATTATCATCCCAACAATATGAATATAATCATTCAATTCATATGAACAAAATTCACATCAAATAAAAAAGTTTTAATTTGTCAATCCAACCAAAAATCTTGCTATATAAGATGGATAGAAGTTTGGGGTGTCTGGCTGGCTTAGTTGGAAGAGTGACTCTTGATCTTGTGGTCGTGAGTTCAAGCCCCACATTGGATGTAGAGATTACTTAAATTTAAAATAAAAAAAGATGGGTAGAAGTTTAGTTTCATGTCAATGATTATAATACCAAGAAATGATCCCTCAACCAAGAGACCACATACACCAAAAGAGAAATAGCATTACATTGTACCTCACATGGAGAGTAATCAACCTATCTTCCTTGCGAAACACTCAGAATGTCAGTTTGTCTTGGCTAAAAGACGCATTTGAAGAATTATAGCAAAGAATCAGTATAAACGAATGCCTCACGTGAAGGACACCGTACATGACCAAGATGCAGAAGCCTACTAAAAAGTGAGCAGGTGCCTTCTTACTTTTCGAAGAATGACATACCAGTGATCGTCAGCAATCAGTACCCCAGAGAACTGAATATCATGGCTGGAGTTTGGTTTATACTTTCCAACTGTCGTTGTTCCTTCTTTTATCATATATAACAGCATCTCTGACAGCTGAGGATCTTCATTGAGATTGACAAGGTTTGGCAAATGGTTGTCCATTTGAAATGTAATTCCTGCTTTCTAGTAGAGATCAGAAAACAAATTAACCTTAATGACAAACATCAAATGATTAAATCCACCTAAAATAAAGGGTCAATGTTAAACATTAAGATCACTGTATGTGAAGTCTCAGTAAAGGTTTCTCAGACTCCCTATGTCAGGAATTCTCTATGACTCTTACCATCATACTTCTGAGACTTCTAACATTATGCTGAGCTTCCTCTGATCTTCCCCATCCTCAGCCCTCTCCTACATCAATTCATCACCCCCAAACTGTGCCTACTCTTCTTAACTGGTTGTCTTCAGAGCGGGTCCGTTCCTCTTGTTGCATCTGCTGCCATCACCTTAGTTCACATCCTTATCACCTCACACTTGAACCACGGAGCAGCAGCCTCCTGACTGCCCTCTCAGCAATGTCTCCTGTTTTCTGTCCATCTTACGGCCTATACTAAATTAACGCTCCTGACAGGGTATTCTTAAAATGCCCACTCCCTAGTCAGTTTCAACCACATCCTACTTCACACAAGATAAAACAAACTTCTTGGCCTGAAAATCAATAAGCTAACCATAACATATCGTGCCAATTTTATCTCCCTATGACCTTATACAAACTGCTTGCTCCAATAAAACTGATTCACACACACTCTTCTGAGCACATCTTAAACTTTTATACCTTTACTCTCATATAATTTTCCTTTCCTACAATACACTCTTCCTTTTTTCTACCTATCAAAATCTTGCCCAAGCTTCAAAGCCAAACCTCCAAATTCAAATCTCACTTCTGTGAAGCTGGACTGACCCCCACCAAGGAATATTCTGCCCTTCTCCTCAATTCTTATGATACTTTACCTACCAATCATTTAAAATGTTTCCTTCACTGCCAATACCTTTGCCCTTGACCCATGCTCTCCTCTCTCCCTTTTGAACCTCTTTCCATTAAGGAATTTTGATTTCTATAAAAATGAGTGGCTCAGTGGGTTAAGCGTCCGACTCTTGGTTTCAGCTCAGGTCGTGATCTACATCATGCCCTACATCAGGCTGTGCACTAACAGCACAAAGCCTGCTTGGGATTCTCTCTCTCTCCCTCTCTCTGTCTCTCCCCTGCTCAGGTTCTCTAGCCTTCTCTCTCAAAAATAAATAAACTTTAAAGAAAAGTTTAAGTCTCTTCCATCCTTTAAATAAACAAAAACAAAAGGAATGAAATAAAATTTCCCCAGTCTCACAGCCCCTTCTTCTGACTCCTACAATTCCCACTTAAGGTTTTCATTCCTTAACCCACTGTCCACTGTCGTCTGATCCAAAAACACCCTCTGTATCTGTCAATTTTACTGACTTTCTATCTCTTGAATCCAGCTCCTCCACTAGACATTCCCCCTGCCTTCATCCAAGCCTCTACCTTTTATATATGCTTTTCATTGCATTAGATTGAACCACATGACACTCCCAGTATTCAACCACTTTTCACCCAAAAAATGGCAGTGTCATATGGTTCAACTGAGTCAAGTCAGACTGCACTTCAATCATCTATTTCCATTTTGTAAACCTCCCTTCAGATCACATGCTCTCTGAAGGCCAAAACTACATTTTATTCATCTTGGGCCACCCCCATGCCCAGTAGAGCATGAACATTTAATATTTGTTGAACCAAAGTAAATAGAATTAGATGGTTTGTTTATATTTTAACTGTCCAACACAGCTATGGGCCCTAAGTAATCAGTCTTGATCTCGACACTTCTTTATACTAGTTCTGTTTATGGTATTGCTTTGAACAGAGTCAGTATGCAATGAGTATTTGAGAAATTATATTTACATACTTACTGTCATCTTTATTTTTCAAATCAGTTTAGAGAGTTGAAATTGATACCTGTAACTCCTTTGTTTCTTGAAGTTTTCTTTTTTCGGCTTGTTCAAATTTTTCTCTCCATGCTCTTTCCAAAGACAAAGTAATAGAGTTAAGAATATCCAGACACATAATATTGAGAATCCAAAGACCATCAGTAAAGATTAGGAAGCCACTTTGGAATATTTAATAAATGACAGTCTAGGGACGGATTGCTCTGTTCATACAGAAAGTAGGGAACAGAGCTGCAGACCCTTCTCAAGCTCCTCCCTCTCCGGCCTCCCCCCACCCTCCCCGCAGCGCAACGACTCCAGGCCACACACTGACATCTGAAGTGTGGACTACATCTCACCTGTGCATCTCCGCCATGTCTCTCTCCTGCTGATGCAGTTTCATTCTTAAGGATGTTATTTCTTGTCGGCAGAGCCTGTATCGTTCGGGGTCAATATTTCGACTGTTCCTTTGAGCAGCTTTTAGCTTTTCAATTTCTGCTTTTAATTCTAAATATTTGTAAGAAGATGCATGATTAATAACATTTGATATACAATAACTACCACAGTAGGCTTAATCCTCTAATCTGATTTGAAATTTTAAATATTACTAAACAAAACAGAGTATTTACAGAAATCAATTTTACTTTACTTACATTACCTATAAATCTCCATGTAACCTGAAAAAGTGCTCCCATGTTAATGAACTTCCCCCTCACAAACAGTATGGCTATATAATGTAGTGTCCCAAGTGGGACACTTCTGAGAAAGAATGGCAGCACTATTCATCACCCTGAGACACAGACATAAACTAGGACTGTCCTGGCAAACCCTAGTCATAAAAACATGTTTGATAAAAATCAAAGATTTTTCAAGCTGGAATTCAGAATACTTATTTTTAATGAAAACAGCCCTATTTATGAAAGAGAGGGGAATCCAAAAGGGAGAAGACAGACTGTGATACAGTAAACTCATTCTTCTCTGGCGTTCTCCTCTGAAGTAGCTATTAACCCTCTGCAGCTCAAAAGGCCAGAGGACAAAGGACTATGACAAGATGGCAGTTCCACACAAGCCAAGAGAAACTGCACAAATCAAGGGTTCCTAGCAGGAACACTTGAGCTCAAGCCCATCCTTAGCAGGTGATTCCCAAGAGATAAACAAAAAGTAGTATTTAGCATAAATGAAGTTAGTCCTTTGCTAGAAACTCAAGCCTTTAGATCACTACCCTTTCTTTATTTATTTATTTTATATTTTATTTTATATATATAAAGAGTGCATGAGCAGGGAAGAGGAGCAGAGGGAGAGAGAGACAGAGACAGAGACAGAGAGACAATCCCAAGCAGGCTTCACGCTCAGCATGGAACTTGATGCAGGGTTCAAGCCCACGACCCTGGGATCATGACTTGTGCTGAAATCAAGAGTCAGACACTCAACAAACTGAGCCACCCAGGAGCCCAGGATCACTATCCTTTAGATCAATGAACCAAATAAGAGTAGAGCTGACAAACAGAATGACAATGGAGGAAAGGAACTAATAATCTATAATATTATTGTTATTCTGCTGTATGCATCTATCGCTCCATCTGTAAGATGATTTTCCTACTCGCTATTTCCCCTTTCCCATTTTCCATGCAGTGTTCCTGATAGTTTCTCCCTACTCCGTATTCTCTTTCCCATTGTCCTTCTCCTCACTTCTACCATCACTGTAGAATGATGACTAGAATGTTATAAACAAGTATTATAAACAAACTATATTAAATTATCAACAAAATAACTTTCATATTTTTAGAAAAATAGTCACCTCTAATTAACTTAGCATTCATATCTTCATTTACTTTGGCGATATTGATTATCATACGGGCTTGGCTGGCGTATCTAAGAGTGCTTAATGTTTCTTCAATGTTGCTGGCAGCGGGACTGACTGTGGCAATCATTGCAGTTTTTGAGTTTCCACCCAGACTTTCTTTTAACAGCCTTCAAGGGAAGTAAGTTATAATTAGACTTTCCTTCTACAACCTAATAGCAGTGATTATCTAGAAAGCACAAAACAAACTAATAGGGTATATAACACAGTATTATACTCTTCACTCAAACACCAACTAGAACTTTTTTTTTAATAAGCTCTATGGTCAATGTGGGACTTGAACTCATGACATTGGGATCAGGAGTCACATGCTCTACCATCTGAGCCAGCCAGGCACCCTACCATTCAGAACTTTTTTGATATTTGAGGCTACTTTTAGATCTCATGAACATTTTATTTTCTCTTACACTTTTTATATTGTTTCATGAAACAATAACCAGTACAAAGATTTTAAAATATGGTTAACCATCAAGTATTTAGTAAGATACCTCAATAAGTACTGAATATAATGAATGGACATATAACAAAAATTTTGTTTTCTACTATATGCAAAAGCCTTATTTTAGAGGGAAAAAAGATAGTATGAGACTAAAAAGTCTATCTTTATTAATGCAGAATTTTCACCATTCATTTTCAAAAGGCACACACACAAAAAATCAGATTTTCCCTTAAATGTTTTGAGGCGACAACTACATTCTAGTAAGCCAATTACAAAGACACACTGCCATCAAGTAGAACTATGGTTCTTATCAGAATAATTATATGTTAATGCTTCTCACAAGTGGATGTTAAATCTATATAGATGTAATTTAACAATAATGTATCTGATTTATGAAAACATATTCATTAATGAAAACATTTATTGAACACTTAAAATGCTAGCCTGGTGTGCCAAACAAACAAAGCAATTTCACCTTACACACATACCAACATGTTTGGTGATATCATATATGCTCACACATTAAACATTAAACACTAAAAACAGTAAGTATTATTAAAAGGTGTTTACACAGATATAGAACATACTATGTATTAAGAGTTTTACATTAATTAATCTTCACTATAACCCGAAAGGTAGGCGTTGTTATTATCCCTATTTTACAGAGGAGGAAACAGACTAGAGTCACATAGCATATAGGATGCGGAGCCTAGATTCAAATCCATGGAGTCTGGCTCCTGAATTCACACTGCTAAGCACTTCTTCTCTGTCCCAAGGCTACATGAAGTCAGTCAATTGTTCTTCTCCCCACAGCATTCACTATATTTTATACAACTCTTTGTACTTCAAAAGATACTTGCCACGTAAGAACAGATTCACGGTAAGGAATAAAACCTCTCTTCCGGTTTGCTTGTTCAGAAAGTGCAGATATAACCTTTCCCAATGTGAGCAAGGACTTGTTAATACTCACACCTTCCTGCACACAAGATAAAAACATCTAATTTAAAATAATTGCTCAGCAACAAATTTATTTCATAAAATATATTCCTTCCCTCATATAATTACTGAGTAAATATTTTCTACCATAAACCACCAACTTTTTTATAACTCAAACTTTACTAATTTTCTTTAAAAAGTAAACATAACCAAAAAGGAAAGATCTCTTCTTAAACCGCAGCAAATCTATAAACTGCACGTAAAGATTTTTTGTTTTTGTTTTTTATTGTTGTTGTTGTTGCTAAATATATTTGGTTTGCAATCTCCTAAAAATAATGCTCTGGGGAATAAGTTTTATCAAAATCAGAAAGCCTCATATTTTTTGTAAGGATTATATTCCTTTAATCTCTACATCCAAGGTGGGGATCGAACTCACAACCCTGAGATCGAGTCACATGCTCCACTGACTGAGCCAGCCAGGTGCCCCACAAAAGTCTCATAGTTACCTTCAGTCGCTCTCCACTAGTTTGAGCTGTGGAGCAGCGCTCGCTGCCCGCCAGGTCTACCAGGTTTATCCGACTCGTTATTCTGTGATCATGTTCTTCACCTTCCACAGATTCTATCTGTAGCAAAATGATATTTATGTGTCATAAGTTCTTCTATGACTTCTATCAATGTAAGTCTTGAAATGGAAAGTTATACAAGATTACAGACCACTCATTTATTTTTGAAACTATCCCTTCATGAATCTGTGATAATTTGTAATATATATATGTATATATATATTCAAGATACATGGAGCAATGCTTGAATTATGCCAAAATAAAAGAAATGACTTTAAAGAGATAAAAACTCACAACTACTCTATTAAGAAAATGACCATAAATGAAGCAAAAACTTAATGTACACAAAGGTGCCATTTAGCCCAGCATTAAAGGAACAAGGTATTTAAAAGCCACATAAATGTCCAACAGTAGAGAAAAACTTGAGAAACAGGAATAGTCAATAGAATGCGCTATAGCTAGGAAAAAGGATAAAATTCTTTGGCAAAGAATTTTAATAGCATAAAATTGTTGCAGATCTTGTAAATTTGTTTAAGTATGATTATAAAACAACTAAAATATACCAAAATATTTAGAGAGGCTTTATTTGAGTAGCAGAACCTATGGCTAAATTTTTTTAAATCTTTGACTTTCTGATAGGTTTCTCCAAATACTGTACAATTACCATATATTGATAACATATTATCATACATTGATATGATAATATTAATAACATAAATTAATAATCACATTATTGATGTTTTCATTATTTTTTTGTTTTTATTTATTTTTGACAGAGAGAGCGTGCGAGCATGAGTTAGGGAGGGGCAGAGAGAGAGGGAGACACAGAATCTGAAGCAGGCTCCAGGCTCTGGGCTGTCAGCACAGAGCCCAATGTGGGGCTTGAACTCACGAGCTGTGAGATCATCACCTGGGCTGAAGTCAATCGCTTAACCGACTGAGCCACCCAGGTGCCCCTGATGTTTCAAACAGTAAAAAAAAAAACCTGCCATATATACTAAAAGTCATTCAGTTACTGTGTATACTCAAATCCAATTATTTATTTATATTATCATACTCTTACCTTTGATTTGAAGAATAAAGTACGAAAAACATAAAACCTGACTATAGTTGCTATCATAGCTAAGAACTTATGAACAAGAAGAATACCTTGGTCTGGGTCATCACCAGGGTAAAAACTGAATGTGAGCGGGAGCTCTTATCGTTCATACCAGTAGCAGCTGTTGCTCTCTGTTTATTTCCCAATTCTAACCAACTCTTAGAGGAAAGAAGAGAGGGAGGTCAGAACTGCAAACTAAAATTTACTGGAACAAATTAAGGAACAACAAAGGTAAGTAAGCATGTTTGGCAACATATATGCTTTATAATCTGTTCTGTTCATAAAATGAAATAAATAAATGCTTAGAATTTAATCATTTGTATTCCCATTGACAATTTTATGTCCATCACAGATATCTGAATCAGGAAATCACACCTTAATTTTTTCTAAGATTTTATTATGTTTGAGTATTCTCTACATCCAACTTGGGGCTCAAATTCACAGCCCCAGGATCAAGAGTTGCATGCTCTTCCGCCTGAGCCAGCCCAGCAAATCACATTTTCCAACTGCTATTTCAATAACTCTAAGCTACTATGATGGTCATTTTTATTTTTAGTTTAGAAGAATAATTCTTTTTATTAAAGTATAACAAAATAAATCAACTCATAATGAATTAATGAGATTAACTTAGGCAAGTAGTAATTAAGGAGAAATATTCTTATGAATACTTAAGATTATGATCTTTATCTAGTGGAAAGAAGATAAAATACAATCAATCTTACCTGGATATCAGAGTAAGAACTGACAACATTCCTATTTTTAAAAAGTAAAAAGACAAATCAATTTTGCTAATAATTACATTCTTACTCTCATAATGTAATAATAGCCTCTCTATTACAATAATTACCCTTTAAAGACCACATCGAATAATTCATAGATATTATTATACTGATTGTCACAGAATCTGTCACAGAATCTTTCACTATCCCCATTCTTGAAGGGTAGAAAACAAAATGCCTTAATTTTACCAAAAAGTATGATTTTTAATTAATGATGCAGCTTACTTCTTAACATTATAATTTTCAAGCGTAAATCATGAGACCCAAACATAACACTTGATGTATATACATGGGGTGGGTATGCTGGTATGTATGGATCTTAACATAATCCCAGGTTTATTAAATGGAGCTGAATCCATCCTAATCACTTTCCCTTTCCTTTAAGAAAGCATCTGGAGTATTGAAAGATGAACTAAATGATGCTTAGTATATTTCACACTCTCAACACCAACCTTATCACCTTCTCCCCTCTTCAGCTTCAAGTAATAGATACATAAAGGAACTCAAGAGGGAAGGCTTAACTTAACGGGGGAAAGGGAGGGGTAGGGAGAAATATCAAATCTTTCACACACAACATAACTAACACTCTATGCCAGGCAATTCACAGGTGCTATGAAATACATAAACAAATACAAAAACAAACAGCTCACACTCTATTTGGAAAGAGAAAGAATGGTTAATTGAATAATATTAAGAATAGAAGACTAGTTATCCAGGGTTTCAAAGTTGGGGAGGCAAATGAGAACAACATTCACTCTATTAGTTTCTTTTCTCCTCCTGGCTCTTGCTGAGCGAAACACTTACATGGACAGAGCTTCAACATATGGTCCAGAAACAGGATGCTCCCTTACTCTCAGCTAGTAGAAGCAGACGTTAGCATTATTAAGGGCATGACAAATATTTCATATAAAATGTAATTTTAAATGATCTTTGTTTCTATATTGAGTGTAAGGCAAAGAGCTTTGCCTTTACCTGACCCAGAGATAAATATAAAGGTTCGCACAAACACAAGTCTGTAAGGCATTAAGACACCACTTCAATCTCCAAACTGTTTTATAATCGCACAATATGCCACTGTTCACTGCAGCATCACATATCTTAGAAGTTCTTTATTCTTAAGACCTGCAATAGCTATTATTTCTACACTTTTAAAGATCTCTCTAAAATAAGTTCAATAAATTTCAGTTAAAATCATTTTCACTTTTACATTATACATTTTAGTATACGTGCTGCTGAAGCGAGCTTTGTAACCAGAACTGTTATCAATTTCCTAACTAATCTGATAAAATGCATATTCTATGATAACAACACAATTTTTAAACTTCTGCTTTTTGGCTTTATAGACTTTTAAGGATCTGGCATTTGATTTAAGTGGTCCAAGTAAATTCTGGAATAAACATTTTATATTTAATTTTTATATAACATTTGCTTTAAAAGAGGCTAAATTTGATACCTAATTTAATTTCCACTAACAATAACATTCAGCTTATTTACTATTTATTTACTTATTTAGGCTGTAGATTCCAAGCATTGGCTATCATTTAACAGCAATTTTAGTAAAAATGTAAGCCCTCTAGATCATCTTGAGAACCAATATAACCACTTGCATTTACAAAAACAAATTAAAAACAAATCATAAATTGTTTTAATCTTACTGGTTGCTTTCTCTGCCCGTTTTCACCTTTACAAACCAGAAGGTCATGAATTTTTTCATTATATACTTCAAAAAAGCTCATTTCAAGGTGGTAGCTGACCTAGTAGGAAGAATAGAAACACAGCATGCAACTTATTTTAAAAATCCTTGAGGGTTTTTTGTAAATCACATATCTGATAAGGTTCTAGTATCCTGAATATATAACGAACTCTTACAACTCAACAGCAAAGAGACAAACAACAGAATTTAAAAAATAGGCAAAGGACTTGAATAGACATTTCTCCAAAGATAAGTTCCATTTACTAAGATCTCTCAAACATTTAACCCTACAGTCACTAACTTAATCTAGCTCCTTGTCATGTCTTCCTTACACAGTTTACAAGTCCCTCAGCTGATCTTTTTTTTTTAATATAGTTTATTGTCTTTTTTTTTTTTACATTTATTTATTTTTGAAAGACAGAGAGAAACAGAGTGTGAACAGGGAAGGAGTAGAGAGAGAAAGAGACACAGAATCTGAAGCAGGCTCCAGGCTCTGAGCTAATGGGCTGCGCAGAGCCTGATGTGGGGCTTGAACCCACAAACCGTGAGATCATGACCTGAGCCGAAGCCAGACGCTTAACCAGCTGAACCACCCAGGCGCCCCTATATAGTTTATTGTCAAGTTGGTTCCCACATAATACACAGTGTTCATCCCAACGAGTACCCTCCTCCATGCCCATCACCCCTTTTCCCCTCTCCCCCACTCCCATCAACCCTCAGTCTGTTCTCAGTATTTAAGAGTCTCTAATGGTTTGCCTCCCTCCCTCTCCTTAACTGTTTTTTCCCCCTTCCTCTCCCCCATGGTCCTCTGTTAAGTTTCTCCTATTCCATATATGAGTGAAAACATATGGTATGTCCTTCTCTGTCTGACTTATTTCACTTAGCATGACACCCTCGAGTTCCATCCACATTGCTACAAATGCCCAGATTTCATTTTTCTCATTGCCATGTAGTATTCCATTGTATAGATAAACCATATCTTCTTGATCCATTCATCAGGTGATGGACATTTAGGCCATGAATTGGCTATTGCTAAAAGTGCTGCTAAGAACATTGGGGTACCTGTGCCCCTATGCATCAGCACTTCTGTATCCCTTGGGTAAATCCCTAGCAGTGCTATTGCTGGGTCATAAGGGAGTTCTATGGATAGTTTTTTGAGGAACCTCCACACTGTTTTCCAGAGCGGCTGCACCAGTTTACATTCCCACCAACAGTGTAGGAGGGTGCCTGTCTCTCCACATCCTTGCCATCGGCTGATCTCTTTGCATCCAGTTCTACTTCCCTTCAATCCATTCTCCACTGCAGCCAGAGCTGTCTTCTTGGTTTGTTTTTTTTTTTTAAGAGCAAAGATGGTCCTATGACTTCCCTGCTGACCTTCCATAGCCTTTTAGATTTCTGGAAGCATGGCTCATAAAGTCCTTCACAAGCTGAGTTCTGTCTGCCTCTTTAGTTTCATCTCTTGTCACCTTCCACCCTCAAATTCCATGCTTAAAGCAAAGTAAACAATTTATAGATTCCCTAAGTCTCTCTACTTTCTTCTTTTTTTAATGCTTATTTAATTTTTTCAGAGAGTACAAGCAGGGGTGGGGCAGAGAGACAGAGAGGGAGACAGAGGATCTAAAACAGGCTCTGTGCTGACATCAGGTTGCCCAATGTGGGGCTCTAACTCCCAAACCATGAAATTATGACCCAAGTCAAAGTTGGACACTCAACCAACTGAGCCACCCAGGCACCCCCCTACTTTCTCGCCTTAAAATCTTTGCACACACTGTTCCTGCTGCCCAGAATGTCCTGCTCCCTCTTCACCAAGCTAATAACTGCTATGTTTCCTTCAAAAATAAGCTCAGTTGTTCCCTCATCTAAAAAAACCTATCTCCCTCCTATCTTATATATTCTCACAGTACCCTGTTCTTACTCTATTATATTTAACTTTAAATTGATTGCACTTGGCCATTTGCTGGTTCATTTCTCCATCACATGCTCCTAACTACAGGGACTGGGTCTTCTAACTCCATACTCCCAAACCTACCACAATATTTCTGTAATTTCCCTTATCATAAGAATCATGAGGGGAAGGGGCACCTGGATGGCTCAGTTGGTTAGGCATCTGACTTCAGCTCAGGTCATGATCTCACAGTTCATGAGTTTGAGCCCTGTATCACGCTCTGTGCTGACTCAGAGCCTGGAGCCTGCTTCAGATTCTGTTTCCCTCTCTCTGCCCCTCCCCCGCTCACTCACACTTGCTCACTCTCTCCCTCTCTCTCAAAAATAAATAAAAACATTTTAAAAAGAATCACTAGGGGAAAATTATAAAAATTAAAAACTCCCAGCTGTAGCCCAGATCAACCAAATCAGAATCTCCAAAAGAGATTTTTAGCAAGTGTACACACACACACACACACACACACTCAAACACACAAATGAAAAACTGCCCCTGACACATTCCTGGTAATAATTTGGGAGAAGGTGATCTAATAGACTGCTTGGCAAACAGCAGATGCCTAGTGAATACTTGCTGAATGTACGAATGTGAGAGAAAAGGGAAGCCAGTACTGTCTTTGCAGGTGTAGTAGAGTGGGAAGACCATAAATGTTGAGGCTGAATCTGGGTTCAAACTCCAGCTTCACTACTTCATGTTGTTCTGAAGTTTATGCCTGTTGCCCTTAGTTATTATGTCTGGTATCCACCTGACTACAGAGAAACATATAATGGTATTTAACTGCCACACTGTAAGTCACTACGCACGCATGAAAGTAATACAGGAGAAACAGCTAGAGAAGACAGAGGAGATGAGCCTTCCCTCACCGCCCGTCAAGAGGAATTTATTCTGAAATTTCGAATCTCCAACCTTTCCTCCACACCACTGTTCCAAAAAAGAAAGATCTAGAAATTAGAATTACATCTTCCATTATTTTCTTAGTGGCAATGACTCTGATTTTGGTTTGATTGGACTGTTTTTTAGTTTGACATGAAGGCTTACAGATGAGAACATACCTCTTGGGTTTGTTTTTTGGCTACTTGAGCAAAAAGATCTTCACAAAACCTTGGAATTATTCCTGGCTCCTCACTAAGTCCCATCATCCTGAAAAATACATAATGAACGGGGTGGGAGGGAGTTGGATATTATTAGCATTTTTTAAATTCTTTTTGGGGAAATGGGTTTGGGAATGAATCAGAAGCAAGCTAATTAAACCTCATTAATATCTAGTAATGTAGTCTCTGAAGCCAAATCTTCCTGAGTTCAAATCTTGATCACACCACTTATTAACTCTGTGACCTTACACAAGATACTTTACCCTAGTAAACCTCAATTTCCCTTCTTTAAAATGGGAAAAAATAGGAACTATCTAATTGAGAGGGTTGTTGTGAGAAAGTATAAACAGAGCTTTTATTATAGCTCCTGGAATATAGTTAGGAACTCAGTAAACATTAGCTACTGCTAAAATTCCGAGTCTCCTTCGAGGACAGATATACTATTCCATTTATCAGGTGACTTACTTTTAATTCTCACGAGAATACTTACAAAATAACTTCTCTCAGGGCTTTGGCTGACACAAGAAATATAATGTACAGTCAAATGGGCCATCAACACTTAACAAGGCAAACAGTATCTTGTGCATAAGCTGAAGTTAAGTAACTTGCCCCAGTCTGCAGAACCAGTATATAAAATGGATGAGACGTGAGCCTACTTCTGTGTGGTTTTAAAACTACACTGTTTCTATCAAACCAAGCTGCTTCTCACCCAAGGCTGAAACGTTTCTCAATAATTGTACTGGAATAAAACATACGTATAAGACTTTCCAGAGCCAGTCTGACCATAAGCAAAGAGACAGGTGTTGTAGCCTTCGAAGGCTCGGTCCAGGAGCGGTGCTGCCAGGGTCTCATAAACAGTCGTCTGGCTGGCGTACTTTGGATGGGATTCGTCAAAAGACCAGAATGCGACATCATAAATAAAATTATAAACTTGTTTCATGTCAGGATGTTCCACTGCTATTTCTTCCCCATTCAGGAAGACCACTTGGGATGCCTTTTCAACTTTCTCTCTTTAAAAAGAGGCACAAAAAAAATATTGTTACTGTAATTATTTTGAGCATTTTTCCCATAGAATATAATAAGAACCTCAAAACCAATTAAATAGGACATTCCTTAGGGCAAGATGATTCTTTAGTTTTCTGTGGCCAGTGTAAACCAGCTAACATAATTCTAGCGGGTTTCCAAAACATATGTCCTGTACCTCCAGCTCCCACCACGTAAGGGACGAATGGAGTTCCAGATCTGCTGTCTGAGAAATTACCCTTCATTTACAGGATTTTCCGCCTTTTTCCTTTTTCTCTTGGGCTCTCCCATCTCCCATCCCACCTACTATACCTATACTCTTCGGTGCAAATCTGGAAACCTTTTAACGTAAATAAATTTTGTAGGTGCAGATCTATACAAAGCTGACCTATAATTGCAACAAACTCAGGCAAGTATAATTTCAATCATAATCTCTTTTGGTGAGTAGCAACTGTTACTGCTAATACAAAGGTCTCTCCTCTGTTAGATTCTCTCTCTAAATACGGATCTTCATGTCCATCCTTCTTCCATTCCAGACTCACACAGAAATCTTTCACGTACTCCACTTCTGCAGAAAAACGTTATCAGTCCTTGTCTGGCCCCAGATATCCTTTTTTGTCCCAACTCTGCTTTGATCAGAATTCATCCTGGAAACCACCTGCCTCATCCATTTGATAAATGTCCCTGCACCTGGGCTGTAAACACAGTTCACAGGGCTTGTGCGATGAGTCTGGAATCGGCACTCGGTCCCTTACTAAGTTCTCTACAGGGTAGTTCTCCATCGTGGGGTTTGTGCCTCCTGGCTGTGTTCCTTCTGTCGCCTCTCCTCCTATCAAGATTCTAGAGGCCTTTTAGGTTTCCCCAGCCTCACCCTCAGTTCTCTCACTTATCAGGAACCCCACATTTTCACTAACAGGCTTTAAAGCACCATGTAACTTGCCGCAAACTACTGACCCTTTAGGTTCAAACCGGAGGCTCCTTCCCATTGCAGTGGCCACCATATCCTCTCATGGCTTGCTTAGATATACAAGTCAAAAACTGCTAACTGAGGCTTTTCACGGTCACCCCATTAAACATTCAAAAATAATCAGATGACACATTCATGTCCATGTTTTTCAACCCTACCTGTAATCTGTGACCATATCATTCACAAATCACTTTGGAGCGAGAATTTTTTGTTGTTGTTGTCAAAATCAAATCTAATAAATCACTGCATTTATAACTACTATAGATCAAGATGATGATGGGGATGATTCTACACTGGAGTTTTGGAACTACCTCTAAGGGAATAAGTGAGCTAACAAGCACTCTTTTTAAGAGAAACAGAAGAGCCCACCATACCTTGCAGATTTGAAAGCAGACCGTATTAGAGACTTAGGTCATTCCGGCTTTTTAAAAGCAGTATAGCAAAAGAAATTTACATTTACAAAATCCAGTGACTTCACTGTTTTAATTTTACAGCCAATCATCAAAAATCATCAGGATACTACAACTAAACCTAAAAGTTCTCTCTATGTAGAAATGCTGCCGACACGTTTGAAGATACATAAATACACGCACTTTCCAAAACCAGAGAGGAATTAGACACAGTACGTGTCACTAGCTCGGCCTCAGACGTTGAAAGGTGTAACATACCTCTTGCTGAAAGGCCTCACCCGTACTGCCACTGTGACTTGACTGTTCTCCACCTTTAAGGGGTCTGTTTCTGCAGAGAGGTTCCGACCTGCGGTGTCCTCTTCAGGAAGGAGCGTGTTTTCTCGTGACCTGGCCCTTTTATTTGCAGGAAGAGAACTTTCTCGCTTTGGTGTAGCCTGCAGGCTAGGCATCCTCTTTCTCAGTAGTGATGACGCAGCCGGGCTTGGCAGCTGTGGCGCGCCACACTTCGGTGTCAGTCGGTGTCCTGCCATATATTTTGTAGGTGTTCTCGTTTTTTCTAAGCTTTCAAATTTATTTGAAGATTTTGCAGTGTCCTTCCCAATACTCCTGTGAGGTAAGCTCCCGGGCACTTTGATGCTCACCTTGCTCTGAAGAGGTCTGGTTGCCAAGTGTCCCGACGGAACTACTTCAGTCTGTCCCTGGGAACCAGTGGGTGCTCTATTACTTAAGGACTTAGGTGCAACCTTTTCATTTGCCCCAGCGAGGGCCAAACATGTTTCTTTGTGTTTTTCATCTACCGCCATCTCAATGTCTTTTGGGTCCTCCGCTAAAGGTACAACCGATGCAACACAAGAGGTTTCATCTTTATTTACACTCGTTACGTTTGCACTATCTTCCAGCGAAGCATGATCGGTTTCTGCCGCACTTCCCACCTTCTGTGTTGTTTTCCACTTTTCCCCACAATCTGTTTGAGCTGTTGTGCGCTTTTGCACGGAGTCTGCTTTAGCACGCCGCTGCAACGTAAGACGTGTTTCTGCAGTGTTTTCAGCCGAGTCTCCCCACTCGCTGCCAAGCAAAGATGATTCTTTGTTCCTCGTGACTCTTCTCTGAAGGGCCAACCTTCCTACAGGGTTAGGGGTCAGGGGCACATCTCCTGTTTTTTTACAGGCAGAAATAACATAAGTACTGTTTATGTCTCTGATTTTCCTTGCTGATGTCAATAATGGATCATCGTTTTCACATTCTGTCCTATCCGATGTCAAATGCAACTTCAGTCTGCTACTCTGGGTGAGGACATTCAGCGAGGAAGTCTTTGGGGAAGAAAGTACACCAAGGAGTCCGCTGTTGTTTCTATTACGTGCGGTATACACGGACATTGTGGCAGCGAGTCGTTTTAAAAAAGAAAGTCGGTGAAGAACCTAAGCTCTTTTTTTAGGCATTCGTCTGACTTCCAGCCATATTTCATGTATCAGTTTCCAAAATTATGTTACACTGTAAAAAAAATTAGATTACACAGACTTTAAACAGACTTGAAAAAATATGAGAAACTTAGGGGCGCCTGGATGGTTCAGTCAGTTAAGCGTCTGACTTCGGCTCAGGTCATGATCTCCTGGTTTGTGGGTCCGAGCCCCGTGTCGGGTTCTTGCTGACAGCTCAGAGCCTGGATCTTGCTTCAGATTCCATGCCTCCCCACCCCCACCCCCACCACCCCTGCCCTGTTCACGTTCTGTCTCTCAAAAATAAACATTAAAAAAAATTTTTTTTAAATATGAGAAACTTTCATCGTGAAAGTAACTTCCCAGAGGAATACATTAGAATAAACCACAATCCCCTCCTCCACAATCCCCTCCCAAGCAGCTTCAAGGAGCTTACAATCACGATGCAACAAATATTTACTGAGTGCCCGTTATGTGCCAGGCCCTCTGACAGATACAATGGATTTCAAAAATAAGACCCAGTTCCCATTTCCTTAGTCTAGAAAGAATACACAGATAACCCTATATCAGGCCAAAGGTGCCAAGTGACGTAAAAGATGTAAAAAGTGCATGTCCAAGAAGATATATGAATGCTCAACATCACTCATCATTAGCGAAATGTGAATCAAAACTGCAATGAGATAACCATATCACACCCATTAGGATGGCGACTAACACAAAAACAGGTGTTGGCGAGCACTGGAGAAATTGGTACGCTGGTACACTACAGGCAGAAATGTAAATTGGCACAGCCAATGTGGAAAACAGAATGGAATGTCCTCAAAAAATTGAAAACAGAATTACCAAATGATCCAGAAACTCTACTTCTGGGTATATAACCAAAAGAACTGAAAGCAGGGTCTTGAAGAGACATTTGCACACCCATGTTCACAGCACCTTATTCACCATGACTAACACATGGAAGCAACCCCAGTGTCCATGGACTGGCAAATGGCTTTCCCAAAATGTGGCCTATACATACAATGAAACATCACTGAGCTTTAAAAAGAAATTCTGCCATCTATTACAACCCGAGTGAACCTTGAAGACATAATGCTAAGATAAGCTGGTCACAAAAAGGCAAATACTGTATAACTGCACCTCTACAAGGTACTTAGGGTGGTTAAAATCATAAAGACAGCGAGTATAACGGTGCTTGCCAGGGGCAGAGGAGAAGGGTGGGGGGGTACTATTTAATAGATACAGGGCTTCAGATTTACAAGATGACAAAGGATTATGGGAATGGATGGTGGTGATGACTGCATGACAATGTGAATGTATTTAAGGATATACCCGTTAGAACATACACATAAAAGTAGATACGATGATAAATGTGTATTTTAAAACAAGCAGCAGCAGCAGGAGAAAGAGGAGGAGGAGAAGAGGAGGAGGAAGGGGGGTGAGGGAGAGCCCATCAGCAAAGATTTTTATTTAAGTACTCTCCGTTTGCAGATTAGGAGAGGGACTAACAGAAACCCTGGCACTTAATGTGCAGCCTGGAGTAAAGCATTTTGATACTACCTGATGCATGTATGTTAAATACAGGACTACGTCATGGAGATCAGTTTGAGAGGTGTCACAAAACAGAGGATTCCCAAATAAGTAGTGCTGACAATAAATATGATAAGTCCTGTAAATTAACTACTTGTGTTGGGAAAAATTATGCAAGATTAGGTAAGTGGCAAGCTTGCCTTCTAGCAATTAGACAACAAAGTAGACAGGTGTGTATGTAAATATGTGAACAATATCTCTCCGGTTTAAGGTTTAAAAGAACAAGAACAGCTGAACAAAAAAAACAAGAACAAGGGAAAGCTAAAACGCCTGGCTTCTACTCGACTCTACACCAAACTGGTTATATTGATGTCAACAAGTCTTTACATTTCCATGCCGGGTTCTAACTTGTAAAATGACACTTGCTCAAACTATTCCGTAGATAATGCTCTTGCGGCATAAAATAATGGAAGCTAATCTTTAAGTATTTTAAAGCTCTAAATAAGTAACAGTCACCAGCACTCCCAAAAAAATCGTCAGCACCTCCTTCAACCTTTTAACTAAAAGGTGTAGTATGTTCCTAATAGCGAAAGAAATGTAAAGGCAAGAAAAGATTCCGGAAATCCTACGGCAGCTAAAAACTATTTGCTACTTACGCTAATAGACAAGGCTTTGTGTTTGTTTGGGAGCGGACTGAAGAGAGGGGGGAAAAAGGTCACAACCCAACCCAAAAAAGATCCCCGTGGATGGGTTCTCAGCTCGTCACTCCGAGGGCTGGGACAGCGAGCGTACCTCTTGATGTCAATCGACTGAGCGAGACTTCGGTGGGTGAGGCTGTGGCCGAGAGGCCCCGAAGTCCGGCTGCGCTGTCCCCGCTGAGGCGCCACCCGTGCGCGTCCCTCGGGGGCCCCTTCGCCGCCGACCCGGATTCCGGGGCCGCTGAGGGACCTGAACTAGGGCCTCCGCCCGCACCTCAGCGGTCGCCGGTAGAGAAGACGCCCCCTCGCCCCCACCACACCGGTACTTCACCCCTCCGCAGGGTTCCCCACTCTCCGAGGTTCCCCCCAGGAAGTCCGCACTCCACTCACAGCGCCCACGACCGGCTCCCTCGGTGGCTGCGATTTGAATGGGCGCCCTGCATTTTGATTGGCTGCTGGACTTGGCGTCGGGCACCGCGCCCTCGCTTCCTCCCACCTCCCGGAAGCGCGGTAGTTAAGTCTTCGGGAGTCTAAACACAAGACCAACCGCCCTCATCTCCTAGGCAACGGGGCCCGCCCCTCCCCAGGCTCCGCTAAAACCTTGAGCGTGGGCCCCTTTAAATCCGACTGGAGGGAGGAGCTGGATTCTGAGTGGCAGGCACCTGGCCGCCCGCTAAGATGGCTTAAAAAAAAATTTTTTTTTAATGTTTATTTTATTTTTGAGAGAGAAAGAGAAACCGAGAGACAGAGGGTAAGTAGGAGAGGCAGAGATGGAGACACAGAATATGAAGCATGCTCAAGGCTCTGAGCTGTCAACACAGAGCCCTCTGCAGGGCTTGGACCTACAGTTAGGAGATCATGACCTGAGCTGAAGTCAGATGCTTAACCAACTGAGCCACCCAGGTGCCCATGACAAAAGTGATAGTGACACTTCTGTAAATCCACAATATAAAAAAGTCTGTCCACCTTAAAATGAAGTTGTAAAAATGGCTATTTGTCCTCGAGCTGAGCATAATAATTAACGCCCTTCTAGTGCTGTTTTTCCTACGCAAAGCGTCTAAGTAGAAAGTATACTAAATGTCTTACACAGGATTTTTTCTTTTACTCCTGAATATTTTATTCAATAACTATGAATATCATCCTCAGTTTCCAGATGAAGTTTACAGTTAAACTTTTCTTTTTGTTTAATTTAAAAAATTTTTTAAACAAAAGTATTTTTTAAAAGGTAAAAAGTGTAGGAAATAGAAATGCATTTAGTGGAATACAAAGGGAAATCAGAAGTGGCTCCAACTATGTAGAAAAAATGAACGGATAATAAAGTACTCATTCTAGGAACGCCTGGGTGGCTCAGTCGGATAAGCATCCGACTTCAGCTCAGGTCATGATCTCGTGCTTTATGGGTTCGAGCCCTGCGTCAGGCTCTGCGCTGACAGCTCAGAGCCTGGAGCCTGCTTCGGATTCTGTGCCTGCCTCGCTCTCTGCCTCTCCCCCACTCGCGCTGTCTATCTGTCTTTCTCTCTCTCAAAAATAAATAAACATTAAAAAATTTTTAAATAATAAAGTACTTATTCTAAAACTAACTCTAAAAATCATTCTAGGGGCACCTGGGTGCCTCAGTCTGTTGAGCTTCCAACTCTTGGTTTCAGCTTCTCCTGATCTCATGGTCCTGAGATGGAGCCTGCTTGAGATTCTCTCTTCCTCTTACCCACTAGTGCACATGTGCACTCTCTCTGTCTCTCTAAAAAATGAAAAAGCAAAAAATTCTAAAATTTAGAATGTTATAGGGGCGCCTTGGTGGCTCAGTTGGTTAAGCCTCCGACTTAGGCTCAGGTCAGATCTCTTGTTCTTGGGTTTGAGCCCCGCATCAGGCTCTGTCCTGACAGCTAGCTCAGAGCCTGGAGGCTGCTTCCGGTTCTGTGTCTCCTTCTCTTTCTGCCCCTCCCCCTCTCATGTTCTGTCTCTCTCTGTATCAAAAATAAAACATTTTTTAAAAATTTAAAAAATTTAGATTGTTATAAAGAAACCATCAAAAAAAAGAATATCATATTTATCAGATCTATGGGAAAATAATCATTTGGTTTGTAAGCAAAAGATATAGCAAAGGGAAAGATCAACAATCTCAAATACACAAAAAATTTTAAATGATTTATAATTCAAAACAATAACAATAAAATGATAAAATGCAAGCTAACAAGAAAAATATATTACATATTACAGAAGATGGAAACATTCCTTTCAAATTTGCAAGAAAAATAAGTTTATAAGTAGAATAAGAAAGAAAACAATATAAAAATGGGCAATAGTATTTCACACAAAAGAATCAACCTATACACAAAATTAATTCATATAAAAATAGAATGTGGAAACCCAATCATTAAATGCAAGTGTAAAAAAAATTAGTTACAAGTGAAAAAAAAGTTTTTTTTTTATTTCAGTGCTGGTGATTTAGCATCAAAATTAAAAGTATAGAGGCACCTGGCTGACTCATTTGGCAGTTCATATGACTCCTGATCTCAAGGTTATGAGTTTGAGCCCCACATTGGGTACAGAAATTATTTAAAAAATTTTTTTAAATTAAAAGTATACGTTTCTAGTGACAAATTCGTATCTTTCTTGAAGTCAGGGACCATAACTCTTCATTTTGTACCCCTAGTGCTTCATATAAGATAAAGCTTGATATACAGTGGATGCTTAATATTTGTTGTGTAAACCATAAATCCTTTTAGACCCATAAAGACATTAATATTCTTTGACCTAGTAACAAATTTATTCTATGAATATCTTTCAGTAGAAACCAAAAAGTATGCAGGAAAATTGTCTATCCATATTGGCCCCAAACTGGAAAAATTCTCAATGCCCAACCATGAGGGAATGTGTTAAGTGGTTAAAAACAAGAAATAAATGAATTCTATTAAAACTATGAAGTGTCCATTGAGGTTATAGTTATGAGTTAAATAGAACCCCAGACAATGCATGGCCTATGAACCAAATCATAATCTTTCCCCAAAAACTAGGAGCCCCATATGGAGCACGACCTTGTCTGTCTTATTCTTGTCTCTCCAAGTGCCTGGCCTTGAACTGTCAGAGGACCCACAGATCACTAGCCACACTTTCCCTTCTTAGTCACTTTTAGAAGCTCCCCCAATTTAATTCCAGCTGCAGAAATAATACTCCACAGAATCAAGGGCCACCTGTGGGCCATCTCCAGATTATATGAGAGGAATTTTGATCTTTTATTTATTACACTGAGATATACTTCTGTCTCCAAATCCTGTCCACAGCTGACCAGAAGAGAAAGTCACTTAACTCTGGGTGCCGCCGGTTCCTCATATGGAAACTGAAGACGATAAAGCTATACTTACCCTAAAGTGTTGTAATGAGGATTAAAGTAGATAATGTATGCAAAGTGCTTAGCATAGAGCCTGGCAGAGGATTAATGCTCCGTAAATGTAGGCTGCTAAATTGCATAGCTTAATAGTACTCTCCGAAACACTGAAAAACCCTATTCAAGGCTAGTGATGAGAAACTGGGATCATGCACGTTAGAAGCTCTCTGTTGTAATAATGGCACATCTTATTTTATGAAGGATGAGGATTAGGATTTAATCCCTAGAAATATCCAGGAAGTGAAATAGTCATGTTGTAATGAATTCACTGTACTCTTAAAAATCAAAAGAGATGGTGCGCCTGGGTGGCTCAGTCGCTTGAGTGTCTGGCTTCGGCTCAGGTCATAATCTCATGGTTCATGGGTTTGAGCCCCGCGTCGGGCTCTGCGCTGACAGCTAGCTCAGAGCCTGGAGCCTGCTTCAGATTCTGTGTCTCCCTCTCTCTCTGACCCTTCCCTGCTCACACTGTCTCTCTCTGTCTCTCAAAAACAAATTAAAAAAAAAACATAAAAAAATAAAAAGAGCAATGAAAACCCAGCCTCAAGAGGGAGCGGTGCTAATCTCAGTTTTGCTCCAATTTGATTAATTTTTTTAGAACTTCAGATTTTGTAGGCTTTTTGAAAGAAGATAAGAAAAGGGAGTCTAGGGGCAACTGGCTGGACCAGAAGGTAGAGTGTGTGACTCTAAGTTTCTGGGTTAACCCCCTGGCTATGGGCAAAGAGACACGTCCGCGGTGGTGGTGCTCTAATATCAGCCTGGGCAAAGCAGATGCAGTCCTTTGTTCATCCTAGCTTGATGCCTGGGTTGGTGGCCAGAGCTGTTTCATGTCTAGGGCACATGAAAAAAAGAAAAAAGAAAAAGAAAAAATAATACTAAATCTCTGGGTTGTGAGTTCAAGCCCCAGGCTGAATGTGGAAATTACTTAAAAATAAAATCTTGGGGCTCCTGGGTGGCTCAGTCAGTTAAGCGTTGG
This sequence comes from Suricata suricatta, assembly GCF_006229205.1. NCBI lineage: Eukaryota > Metazoa > Chordata > Mammalia > Carnivora > Herpestidae > Suricata > Suricata suricatta. The sequence continues at coordinate 146,736,916 of NC_043702.1, forward strand.
ACTTCTGCTCAGGTCATGATCTCGTGGTTCGTGGGTTCAAGCTCTGCGCTGGGCTCTATGCTGACAGCTAGCTCAGAGCCTGGAACTGTCTTCAGATCCTGTGACTCCTTCTCCCTCTGAACTCTCCCCTGCTCATGCTGTCTCTCTCTCTCAAAAATAAATAAAAACATTAAAAAAATCTTTAAGGGGCTCAATTGGTTAAGCACCTGACTTCGGCTCAGGTCATGACCTCACAGTTTGTGAGTTCCATGGAGCCCCGCATCAGGCTCTGTGCTGACAGCTCAGAGCTGGAGCCTGCTTCAGATTCTGTGTGTCTCTCTCTCTCTCTCTGCCCCTCCCCTGCTTGTGCTCTTCTCTCTCTCTCTGAAAAATAATAAACCTTAAAAAACATTTTACTAATAAATAAATAAAATCTTTAAAATAAAAAAAGAAAAGAAAAGAGAATCTAGAAAATGTAGTTTGGGCCAGCATAAGGTTCATTGGCTGAGCAACCTGAAGGAACCACATTTCAAGGCTCAGCTTTCTGAGTTGGTGGCTAGCATCTGCCTGACTTGGGGCATAACACGCTCTCCACCACCCCAAACAGCTGGCGGTGTGAGAGCCCCGCTCTCCAGTTCAGGCAGAGTGTTTTGCTAATGCCCAAACAGCAGGCCTTTAAAAACGCCTTATATTTTCAAATCTGTTTTCAAACTTGGCTCAGTAAAATAACAGTTCCTTTGGGAGACTAAAGTCATAAAACCTGCTTGTTACTCAAATTGCTTTATCTGTCTCTCAACTTAGGCTTCTTTAACCTGTGAAAGGAGAGAATATATCAACAACTGCTAGAAAAATATAATTAGATAAAACATGCGAAACAAGTTGAGAAATGTGTAACATTACTATTTATAAATGTATATGGATAGGTGTTTTGACCATATGCAGTTAGCTGTCAAATATATTTATGAGAATCATAATAGGTAACGTAGGGCGTCTGGGTGGCTCAGTGGGTTGAGCGTCTGACTCTTGATTTCGGCTCAGATTATGATCTCGGAGTTGTGAGACTGAGCCCTACCTTCAAGTCCGATGTGAGTGCAGAGTCTGCTTGGGATTCTCTCTCTCCCTCTCCCTCTCTCTCTCTCTTTACACACACACACACACACACACCCTCTCTCTCTCTCTCTCTCCCCAAAACAATGACAAACAAAAAAGTCAATAATGTATATAAAAATTGCAAGCACATTGCTTGGAACAGAAGTTCTCCCTAAGTGAACTAAATTAAAACCAACTGCGTCTTCAGTCATCTAAGATAAGTCTACTGATAATATTTTTTCTCAGTTTCCAATCTCATCTACCACTAGCTCAAACTGATTTCAGAGAAATCAGTGTCCTTCCTGCTACCTAGGGCCAGTCTCACACCTGTACTCTGTATTCATTTTCTCCATCTCCCAGGGGCCTTCCTACATCAAATGTGCCATTTTCCTTCCAATTTCAGCATCTCTGTCATCTATAAAAATAAACAAACAAACAAACAAGAGGGGTGCCTGTGTGGCTCAGTCTGTTAAGTGTCTGACTTCAGCTCAGGGCATGATCTTATAGTTCATGAGTTCAAGCCTCACATCAGGCTCTCTGCTGTCAGCACAGAGCCTGCTTTAGATCCTCGGTCACCCTCTCTCAATGCCCCTCCCCCACTTGTTCTCTCTCTCTCTCTCTCTCTCTCTCTCTCTCTCTCTCTCCTTCTCTACCTTTTCATTCCTCTTCATGTCGACACCCTCTTAGAGAAGGGTATAGCAAATATGGAGGGTTATGAGGCACATCGGATTCACGTGCATGAAGCTGCATCAGTCAGGGCTGTTGGCCTGCGCAGCTGGAAGTGCTAGAAGCTAGAAGGAAAACACAAGATGGTACCCTAGAGAAAATGCTGCAAAGTTAAGTCTGTCGTGAAAACCAAGAAGGAAGCAGGGGCCATTGAGGCCCCAAATAATCAAGTTTCCAGCAAACACAGGAATAGGATGAAAGGTTAAGAACAAAGGTGCATGTAGAATAAGGGAGTCTGGGATTTTTCCACAGACACCTCATGGTTCTTTCTGCTCAGACGCTAACCTCTCAGTACGAGGTTGGGTCAGTCATGACACGGACAAGCACAGGACACTCCTCTCTTCATGTGAGTTTCCTGAAGGCCAACACTCCCTTTCTGTACTTCCTTACCCCCCTCCTTCAATCTCAGTTCACTGCCAACTAACATCTACCCCTACTATCTTGCCGTTATGATAACAGTGAGAGGCAAGAGAGGTGCGATTCTAACCCATGAGCCTCAACACTGAGCAGAGCTCTGCTCTACAAAAAAGTGCAGACACACCCTCCCTAAGGTCACTAATCACCTTACTGTTAGCTCCAATAAAAGTTGACCCTCAGACATCGTATGACTTAACCTCTCTGCGGCATTTAGCATGATTGGTCATGCTCCATTTTATTTATTTATTGTTAAAGGTTTTATTTCTAAGTAATCTATACAGCCAATGTAGGACTCGAACTCATGACCCCAAGATCAAGAGTTACACACTCCGCCAACTGAGCCAGCCAGGTTCCCCTCATCACTCCATTTTAAATCACTCCTCTGCTGTTTTCTGCACTCTCTTTCTTTAGCTCCAGAGTTTCTATACCTCCCTCTCAGTCACATTTTATTGCTCTTTCTTCTAGCGACATAGGGAGCTAGAGAACAAAAAGGAAGAACTAGTCTGGGGGTAGAAATCAGTTAGTTTAGGGGCACCTGAGTGGCTTAGTGGGTTAAGCATCAGACTTTGGCTCAGGTTGTGATCTCAAGGTTCATGGGTTCAAGACCCGTACTGGGCTTTCTGCTGTCAGCATGGAGCCCACTGCATATCCTCTGTCTCCCTTTCTCTCTACCCCTCTCCCGTGCTCTCTCTCTGTCTCAAAAATAAATAACCATTAAATTTTTTTGAGAAATCAATTTATTTTCTGGGAAAATTGAGTCATAAGTGCAAATATAGATCTCCAATGGAGCTCTGGCAGCCATTTTGGGCCATGAAGACAAAAGCCACACCCTATAGATGGAGGAAGTGAAATTGGAAAGAGCCTGGATCTCTGACGACAAAAAGCTCCATACGAAATTACTTCCTGGCTTCTTTTATACAGATAGAACTTAACTTCTGTTTTTTAAAAGCCACTTACAGGATTTTTGGTTTTTGCAGCCTAAACCATATTACCTACAAAATAAGATTCAAACATAACCAGTGATTCGGCCCCTGCTCACCCTTCCACTTCATCTCTTCCCGTTGCATTTCACCCTATTTGCTTGTACTTTGTTCCCAGCCGTATCAAACCACTTGTAGTTCTCTGAATACACTTTTGTGTCTTTGCAGGTGTTTCCTAGTGCTCATGTAGCTGTCATGGAGCAAATGCCTTTAGCCTATCTCTACCCTTCTTGAATTGGAGTCTCTGCAAAGACTCCCACCCAGGCAACACAGAATTCTAGAAATTCCACAACATAAACCAGGCTGACAACAGATGATGAACTCTTAACTTGCGTAAAACCTCTTCCAAATAATCCAGTTATTCTGAAAATAAAAGCTAGTATTTTTTTTAAGATCCACCAGAGGGAGACAAACTGAAAGAAAACATCCTGAAAGAATTCAGAAGCAAAGCAAGCACAGTTGAAGCCTTCTAGATTAAGATTTAAAGAAAATTATTAACTCATACGAATTAATGGTCTCTTAGGATATAAGCCTATGACAATTTAGCCAATTTCACAACTTCTTATTAAAACACTCTGCTTTGTAGGTGTTTGTATTTAGTTGCAGTTGGGGTCAGTAACAAAAATGTGCAATAAAACTATAAAAATTAATCATTTTATAGTCCAAAGGAAAGGGGCAACTGGTGGTTCAGTTGTTTGAGCTTCTGACTCTTGATTTCAGCTCAGGTCATTATCCCAGGGTGGTGCGGTCAAGCCCCAAGTTAGGCTCTGCAATGAGCAAGGAGCCTGCTTCAGAATCTCTCTCACTCTCCCTCTGCCCCCTCCCCGCCTTTCATGTTCTCTCTTTCTCTCACACACAAATAAAATGAAACAAACAAACAAAAATAAAGTCAAAAGGACAAAGTAGAAGTTGAGGGAAGGTGGTTAAGAGCCCAGCGCCTGAATTCCAGCTATGTCTCTGTGACAACTTAATGATAGGACCAGACTAGTCTCTGCTGCCATTTCCTTACTTGTGAAACACAATTACTGCATTAAATAATTACAGCTAGCAAGTATTGACACCTTTCTTTGGGCAAGATATATACATTATCTCATTTAATCTCCATTACCCTATAAGGTAGGTACTATTACTGTGATTATTGCTACTCTACAGATAGTGGAAACTGAGTTTCCAGGAGTTAAATAACTTGCCTGATACTATACACTTATTAAGTCACAGAACCAGGTTCAGGACTCAGGAAATTGGACCCTACTGCCTGTGCTCCACACCACTGTACTGTTTTTTGTTTTTGTTTTTGTTTTACAAAGATTCTTTCGGTTTCTCAGATTTCTATGACTTTATAATAAGCATAAGAGTTAAACAAACAGGAGTGGCTGGGTGGCTCAGTTGGTTAAGTGTTCACCTTTGGCTCAAGTCACTATTAAGCCTCATGCCATCAGGGTCTGTGCTGATGGCTCAGAGCCTGGAGCCTGCTTCAGGTTCTACATCTCCCTCCCTCTCTGTCCCTCTCCCACTTGCGCGCTCTCTCTCTCTCAGAAATAAAATAAACATTAAGGGGAAAAAAAAGACTCAAACATAAAGATAGTTTAAAATCTGTCATAGTTTGTATTTTCTTTCTAAATTCTAACACACGTTAGACCAAGAGCCTTGGAATTATGTACCATAAAATGCTTGTACTTTTTGATAGTCTTTTGACGAAATTTATATGAATTCAGTTGTGATCACTCAGTGACACATTCTAAATACATTTAGCAATACTACAGGAATCTGAAAAGAAACAATTACATTAAGCTAGTAATCCTTTCTTAATATAAAAAGAAAAGAACTCAGGGATTAGTAAACGTTCCAGCAGCTCTTTTCTCTTTGAATCATGCTGGTTTCACTCCAGAGAAGATTAGTAAGATTTAAAAACTATTGTCAGCCCCAAGGCTACTGGGTAACCAGTCTTTATATAAAGGTTCATGTAGGAAGAACAATTGTTTGAAGAAGGCCAATTTTGACCTTCGGTCGGTGTCTTCCTCCCATGGTGCTTTGTCAACATGGCCCAAGGTCATTGTTTACATTCCGTTGAAAACATTTTGCCAACTCTTCCAAGTAGAATTTGACGGGGTTCGGGACAGGCCCCCCAGAATATGCTGCCTTGGCGTGCGGATTATTTTGAGTTGAAGACTATCAAGACTCTGCTGGCTCAAGAGAAAGTTTTGCCCTTCCCTTACCTACATAGAAGAATCTAAATGGAAGGGGAGTGTTTTTCCAGAACAAGAGTTATTACCAGAGATAAATTTTATCTGAGCAACCCGTCCACGTGGAAGGGTAAACATCTAATTACTACTCTTCTCCTTAGTATCCTGTGAATGCCGTTCCTTTTTTTTGAAACCACAGACCCTTAGCCCCTTTTCCTTGGTTCAGGATGACATATATACTTCTTTCTTGCTTGATGGGCTTTGGAATTTGCCTATCTGTGTGCATTCTCTGTACATATGCTATTAAATTCAATTTTCTCCTGTTCATCTGCCTCACGCCAATTTGGTTCTTAGTCTAGCCAGAAGGCCCGTCCCCAAACAGGGGACAGGACATACTTGCTCTCTCCAAATTGTAGCTGCTTTCCCAAAGGGAATGAAAAATAAGACCAACTTACCTTTCAACAAGTATAAAAAAAAGATGAGGTGGTCTCAGAAAGGATGGTGAATGTGTATAAATCACCCCACTGTCCATATTAACACCCAAAGAGTTTATAATCTCATTTCTTTTATTGGTTGAACTTCAACTCCAGTACTGTCTAGAATGCCTAGAATGGTCTAGAATGATCTACATTCAGCTGTTTTTATAATCACTCTTCAGCTTGTGTGTTCATATAAATCAGTGTTCTCGCTTAAGAAACAGCATGAAAAAGATTGTGCCAAGTGATTGCTACTCATATTTCCTGTTTTAAAAGACCAGAGCGAGGCCACCTGGATTACAAGAATCACATACATCCTTGGTCTTTCCAGAAGGGAGAAAAGGGAGTGTCTCTCCAGTTTTGTAGCTTCATGAATAATTCCACACCCATCCACATGCCTTTACCCGTTTGCATAAAGCTTTTTTTTTTAATTTTTTTTTTTTTTTTAGTTTAGGCCACAGTCTGTTCTCTGAGTCACTCAGGAAAAAAAAAGAAATCCACCAAGAGAAGGAGTTCTACATGTTTTTTTCAAACAAAATGATCTGGGGCACAACAGAGAAGTTAGTGTTCTCCTTGAATTAACATTTTCTCGGTTTCCTCTAGCATCCAGAGATGAGTAACTGATGGCATTTTGCTGTCTTCTATGAGGAACAATGTTTCACAAGCCACAGTGGAGGCTTAAATGGACTCTATGGGTTTAATTCACATGAAATTCTGCCTAAATAATTAGTCTTGTTTACTCTGTCCTTTATTCCTCCCCAGCTGCATTTCTTAAATATTAATTAAATTTCTGTACCACACGTCTTTCATTGGCCTCAAATATCCACTCTAATTGACAACAGTTTGGCCTGAGCCATTTGAGATTATATTTCTGAGAAAAGAAAATGAAAACAATCTCCTACTTTATAGGTTTGCTCCCTCTCTCCAGAAATCTAACAAAAGGAATGCAAACTGCTACCCTAGAAATCTGTTACACTATTTGAAAATCTAAAACAGACTGTCTAATATAAGCTACATGTGAATTTTAAATTCTCTAGTAGCCATATGAAGAAAATAAAAAGAGTAATTCATTTTAATAATATATGCTATTTACCCCCAACATATCAGAAATATCATTTTAATACACAATCCACATAAAGATCAATAGTGAAATTATGTCCTTATCTGGGACACCAGTGTGTTTTTTCACACTTCCGGGACCAGCCACATTTAAGTACTCCATAGCCACAATATTGAACAGGGACCTCTCTCTCTTTCCTTCTCTCATTGCATACAGGAATAAGAGAGCAGGGCTCTTAGATGTGGGTTGAAATATTATTTAGTCAGGGTGCCTGGGTAGCTCAAGACGGTTAAACATCTGACCGTTGATTTTGGCTCAGGTCATGATCTCGCAGCCATGAGATCAAGCCCCGTGTCAGGTTCCCGGCTGATGGTGCAACCTGCTTGGGATTCTCTCTTCTTCTTTCTCTGTCCCTCCCCTGTTTGTGCTCTCACTTTTTCTCTCAAAAATAAATAAACTTAAAACTTTTTTTAAAAATTTATTTTAGGGAGACAGAGAGAGACAGCGCGAGCAGGGGAGGGTCAGAGAGAGAGGGAGACACAGAATCCGAAGCAGGCTCCAGGCTTTGAGCTAGCTGTCAGCACAGAGCCTGATGTGGGGCTCGAACCCACGAACCACGAGATCATGACCTGAGCCGAAGCCGGATGCTCAACCGACTGAGCCACCCAGGCGCCCCAAAACTTTTTTTATTTAGTCAATCATGAGAGGATTTCACTCTACCCAGATAAAAAAGGACAGAATACCATGGCTCCCCAACTCTCTGACCATGTGTTTCATGGCCTCTCTCTTCACACCTACCCAGGACTTCATCTACCCCTGCTGATGGTAGGTCGGTGACTTGAGGCTGTTTCTGATTTCATGAAGTCAAGCCCATGCCGTGCTCATGTGTGCCCGACTCTGCTCAATTAATGCTAGCTTCAAAATTATTTCATTTCCTTTCTTCCAGCTCAAAATCCCTGCTTCTCTCCCTGCAGCAAATTTAGAATCCTTAGCTCAGAAATACCCTGCAAAGTACCAAGTCAGCAAAAGAGTGAGGACAAAGCATGAAAGGAATTGTGGGGACCCCTATCTGAAACTCCAGACACCTCAGCCAAAGTTTATTTTTTATTTTTATCTTTTTTATATTATCTATGCCCAACATGGGGCTCAAACTTGCGACCCAAGATGAAGAGTTGCATGCTCCACCAACTGAGAAGCCAGGTGCCCATGAGCCCTGAGCCAAAGTTTAAAGATTTCTCTTGCACTGAGCTCAGGAAAAGGATAAAAAAAATTCCTTTACAAAATATCATGGCAGGGGCCCCTGGGTGGCTCAGTCAGGTAAGTGACTTGGACACAGGTCACAATCTCATACTTGATGAGTTCAAACCCCTGCTGTCAGTGTGGAGCCTGCTTTGGATCCTCAGTTCTCCTTTCTCTCTACACCCCCCTCCTCTCTCTCTCAAAAATAAGTAAATATTTTTTAAAAGTTATTAAACATTATATATTATGGCACATTCCTGAGTTCCAGATCAACCTTTCCCATTGTTTCCCTTGCTTCCCTCAGCCTCCCCTCCCCCCCTTTTTAAACACAATGTTGCATTTCAGCATATCTACAAACCCAAGATTGCACCCAGGATTCTAAATGAGATGTGAGAAATTCATTTATGTAGAGGAACCATTACTTCCGCTGCTCTATGAGGAAATCCCCAGTTTGCAACTAGACTCTTCATCTTATTATCTAGCCTGAGGACTCTTTCCTCATTATTGTCAGCAATTCTAACTATCAAGACTTTCTTTAAATGTATTATGGATTCTACTCTAATGCATGATCTTCCAGCTTTCCAAGACTGAATTTCATTAGCCTCGTTTCTGCCCATTTCCCTAAACTGCTGACATCTTTAGTAATCTGGCCCATTCCTGGAATGTAGCAACTGATACTCCTTCATCAGGGTCATCTGTAAATTTACCTTCGTACCTGAGCACACAATGCACTCAATTCTCCCTTTGTGTTAAAAGGTACCTAGTACAGGCTAATGGGGATGCACACTGCTGCCAAGGGCCCTGCTTTTCTAGGGTGGGGGTGTGGTCTGAATGTGGGGTACCTGGTCCTGGACGGTCTGAGCTGCGCTCCCTGCTTCTCTCCACCCTGCACCTGGGGGTTGTAAGGCGGATGGGCAATCCTTTTCACACTCATAGTTTTCCCTTCATTCCAATCGCCCTGCCCTGCCATAACCCTCAGCTCCAGCCACACTTTCATTTCTGCTTCCATTTCTAGGGAGGGGAGAGGTTTTCATTGAAAAATTGAATCTAGGCAGTGGGTATGCAGATTCTCTTTCTCTTCACTGTCCCTTCCCACTCCTCCCACCCTCCTCCCTCTCCCTCCACCCCTGAATGTACTCAGAGCAACAACAGAAACACCAACTTCAATGATGCCTAGTTATGCCTCTCAGTACCAATTTTGCTGTTCGCCTGGGCACTGTGGGTTGATGCTTTGCCCCACTCAGTGCCGGGGAGGGGAGGATGGTGCTGAGCTTCAACCCAGTGCCAGTCTCACACCTCCTCCCATGTTTTGTGTTTAACCACAATGGCCGAGTCTGTTTGGGGACAGAATGGTAAAGCTGGAATTAGAATGCAGGCCTTTGTGTCCCAGGCTTGTGTCGAGATCAGAACCAGGCTTCAAGGAAGATGAGCAGACAGGCGTGTGTGATTGTGAGCAGCAGACAGGAGCAGGGCGGGTGGCCAAGGCAGGCAGGCAAGGTAAGGTCACTGTGTCAGTCCACGTGTGAGGTAATGAGGAACCTGGTTGACACCAGGGGCAGAAACAAGGCGATCAATGTGACAGACATCTTGAGGTGAGGAGCAATGGAATTTGGGAACCGACCATATGATGAGAGCTGGGAAGGAGGGGGTGAACGGCTCACACTTTAAGAGCAGGTTGTCAGGAGATGCCAAGAGGCCCAATCAAATCCGTTAAACCTGTAAGATTCTGTTTCCTTACTTGTAAACTGATGGGGTTGGACAAACTATTTTCTAGAGCTAGGGCTCCTTGGCATTAATAGATATGTCTGTGCTCTCCTCAACAACTATTAAGCCTTAAGCAATGCCCAACATGCAAGACTTGTTCTCAAGAAAGTGACCTGTCTTCAGAGTGGGATAAGCATCATCTGAGGATATGGTCCATGGGCGCCCTTGAAAACACTCACACGAGAGGCATCTCTTGCTTCTTTCATAGTAGATGTTAGAAGCAAGGCTCAAAAGTTACTTAGACCTGGGCACCATAATCAACTCCCATGTGCTTTAGTTTTCCCATCTGTAAAATGGAGATGATAATAATAGTGACTACCATATTGGGTTGGTATCCCATGTTACTCGAAATGTGAATAAACACATTTGCCTGGCACTTAGCATTCAATATTCTTAGTTGAATCCCACTATAAATCCCACTATTTACAGTTTATCCAAATAGGACGTTTAATTGTTCCTTCAAGGAGAAAAAAAACAACAGGAAAAAAATTAAAGTAAGCCATTTTCCCCAAATCACAGTATGAATTGACTCATTACAGGTCTTCTGATGTGAGTTAGAGCAGACTTTAATCACAAGGAAGCTGGGATGGGGGGTGTGGGGCACTGGTGCTGATGAGGAAGGGGGCTTGGTGTTTGGAGGGTCAGGCAGCAGCAGGGGACAGAAGTGGCATTGCGAAGAGGCAGGGAGGAGTACAGAGTGAGGAGGGGAGGGGGCAACGTTACCTTCGTTTCCCACGCACTGGCCAGGGAGTAGGAAGGGTGTGGAGAATTGGTCCGCGCTGCCTTGTCTCCTCTCCTTCTCTGACTCTCCCAGGAGGCCTGGGCAGCGGGGAATATAACCAGGTCTGTTCTCTCACTGGCTGTAGAGAGAATGAGACGGAACAGCCATGGCAGCTAAAGAAAAATTAAATAAAGGGCCTGTGTGGCCAGCACCTCTGCTGGCTATGGCTTCCCCCTGCATTCCAGCTTTCTACCAACAAGAAACAGAAACAGATGGAGGAAAAACACAATAACCTCAGCCCTCTTGGGGGCTTCTCAATAATATTGCACATCTTCTGAGACTTTGTCAACCATAACATCCAGGGAGGGGGGTCATTGCTGGAATAGCCTCTGGCCCAAGATTTCTCCGGATGAATGAAAAAAAATTAACAACTTTCAAGACAAGTATGGACACTTTGTCACAACAGTTACAGAGTAGAATAAACATTTAGCTCCATGGTTCCAGGAGTTTGGAAACAGTCCTTCCAGATGTTTTGTGATCTTTTTTTTTAAGTAGGCTTCACACCAAACATGGGGCTTGAACTCATGACCCTGGGATTAAGAGGCAGGTGCTCTACCAACTGAGCCAGCCAGGCAACAGGTGTTTGGTTTTTTAATAGTATCTGTTAACAAACATTTTCTCTCTTCAGGTGTAGCTGCTGGTGTCTGAATTCTAGCTTGTTCCAGTGTGTCGTGAGCCTCTGTCTTATACTTAATGTTTAATATTTATACTAAACATGTAGAACCAAACATTCCATCTTCACTTGGGTGGTTTTCCTTTTAAAACATTGTATTATGGTTGGAACAATAATACTGTTTGCATATTATTTTTTAATATTTTTAATTTTTAAAATTCTCATTGTGAACCTGGGATTTTAAAAACCATGCAATAATATGTGAGGCAGTAGCAAAAAAAGAGGACAATTTTCATAATCATATGGAGCTGGGCTTTAATCTATGCCTTAGTACACTAACTGTGTGATGTTGGAGAAGTTACTTAGCGCTTCTGTTCTCAGTCTCCTCATCTATAAAATGGGATAAGAATCATTCCCACCACATGGAGTTGTTGTAAGAATTCCATGGTTGGGGCGCCTGGGTGGCTCAGTTGGTTAAGTGTCCAGCTTTAGCTCAGGTCATGATCTCACGGTTGGTGGGTTCCAGCCCGGCATCGGGCTCTGTGCTGACAGCTAGCTCAGAGCCTGGAGCCTGCTTCAGATTCTGTATCTCCCTCCTCTGCTCGCACTGTCTCTCAAAAATAAATAAAAAACAAAACATTTTAAAAAATTCCATGGTTAATGAGTATGAAGCAATTGGCACATAGTAGGTCATTAGTAAATGGGACTTCCTTTTTCTACCACCACAAAGGTTTCCACAGATACCAGGTTTCTGTTGCAATAACGTGATATATAAGAAACAACTCCAAAATTTCAGTGGCTTAAAACAACTACTTACTTTCTTGCTCATAGCTCTATATGTTGTTGGCATGGCTTTATCTCAGGCTACTGGTGAGAAACAGGTCTACTCTGTGCCTCTCTTTCTGGGAGTAGGCTGAAGGGGCAGTGGCTAGCTGGCGTGCCTCTCATGGTCAATGTCAGGAACACAAGACGATAAGCCAAACCATGCAAGCTCATTTCAAACCTCTGCCCTTGTCCAAGTCTGCTCTTGTTCCATTGGCCAAAGTAAGTCACAGTGCCAAGCCTGAGCCAGTGGGGCAGAAAGGTATACCCCACACCCCACGAGATGGAGGGGGAGAGAAATAGTTTCTTGCTGAATGGCAAGGTAATCTACCACACACCTGCGGGTTCAATTTCCATAAATTTCTGACTAATATATCAACAAGTAAAGAGGACTAGAGAACCCAGGTTGAGTTTTCATTACAATTCTTTTCCCTAATATTTTAGGAGGAAAAAATTAACCCAGAATACCCATGAAAATATAATACAATTTGTTTACAAGCATTTCTATGCAAAGAGTTTTGAAATTATAAAACAGTACAAATATGAAAGGATTATTTTTCCATCTGATTTATTTCATGACACAATGATTCATTTGTATGGATACTCTCTGTAAACTGCCAAATACTATAGATTGAATTCAGCTTTCATTTTCACCATCATATATCCACAATTTTTTAAAAAGGCGTAGTAATACTGTGTGATGTATAGTGTTTTTATTGTGTTATTTTATTTTATGAATAGATTTTAAATGTTTTACTTTAAGTCACAGGCTATATACACCCTGGTCTAAGCATTCACTGAGAACACAGCACAGCACTGTACTAGGGGCTTTAGGGACTAATAAAGTCTGCAAAATGATGTCATGGAAGAAATCAAAAGGCTTGGACTCTGGCCCTAGCCCTCCAACAGGCCGTGGAAATTCATACTTTCCGTCTCTAGGAGAACTAAGAGGGGAAAAACAGCAGTCAACCAGGTAGTCTCTCTGGCTCCAAATGTTCTGTTTCTAAATAGAGATATGGTCCCTGCTTTGTGAAGATGGGAGGAGCCAGGGCATAGAGGAAGGAACTTGTACGTGATTCCAGCTGTACCGAAACTCACAGGGAAGTGGTGCTGCACAGAAATGCTAAATCCCGGCCGTCTGGCTTTGAGTCTTGGCTCTGCCACTTACCTTGGGCACCTCTGAACATCTGTAAACTGTTGATTAGGAAAACAGTACCTACCTCTTAAGGCATTTGAGTTAATCATCAAAAGTAGTTAGAACACTGCCTGATACCAAGGAAATGCACAGCGTTAGTTATTCACTGCCTCCATTCAACAGTTTACAAGTACGTGTGTGGCTATTCTGTTTCTTAGAGCTTCGCTAAATAATTGTAATCTACAAGAGTTCCTTTTTCACTCATCAGAGAAACAGTGCCTATTATCCAGTTAGAAAGGAAATCTAAGTCTATTATCTTAGAAGTAATTCAATCATTAGCATCTCCAGTAGCTTTACATTGTGGATAAGAACCAGAGTCTATTTAAGAAAGCAATATTACCTCGGGCTGCCTGGGTGGCTCAGTCGGTTAGGCGTCTGGCCTCAGCTCACGTCATGATTTCTTGGCTCGTGAGTTTAAGCCCTACGTCGGGCTCTGTGCTGACAGCTCAGAGACTGGAACCTGCTTTGGATTCTGTGTCTCCCTCTCTCTCTCTGCCCCTCCTCACTCACGCTCTGTTTCTCTCTCTCAAAAGTAAATAATTAAAAAAATTGTTTTAACTTTAAATAATAAAAAAATAAATATAAAAAGAGAGTAATATTACCTCAACCTCCTTCAGTCCCTTACAACTCCATCTAGGCTTTTTTTTTTTTCACTCTACTACTGTTAGTAAGAAAAATCAATCAGAAAGGGTATACATAATCCTTATTTGATTTGTTCCTTCCCTTTCTTGACCTTTGATGATGTCTTCACTCACTTTTACTTTCACTGATTAAAGCATTCAAAACATAATTGTATCATTAGTTTCATTTTGTATTATCAAAAGCTTAGAAACTGGCCACTTAAATACTTAATGATTATTTGCCATTATTAACAATTCTACTAAAATCACAGACTCATTTTCATAATCAACATTTTTCTTTTTAGCATGTTCATTTTTTTAAGTTTATTTCTATTTAGAGAGAAAGAGACCACGCACACACACGCAAGTGATGTGTGAGAGGCAGAGAGAGAGGCAGAGGGAGAATCCCAAGCAGGCTCCACACTGTCAGAGCAGAACCCCACTGCAGGCTCGATCAACAAACCGTGAGATCATAAGATGAGCCAAAGTCAAGAGGTGGACGCTTAACCATCTGAGCCACCCAGGTGCCCCTAGCATGTTCATTTTAAGTGCAATAGGGTAACGAGACTTTTATTCAACACAGCATGAAAGTTCATAGTAAGTGGTTACAATCTTGCTCTTTTGACCAAGTGAAACACTCTCTCTTCATATTTACTTTTGGGGATCCTGCTCCATCTCATGACATAGAAACATTATGAGCACAGAGCTAAGCCTTGATGCTCTCGAAAGCATGATAAATTTGTTCTCCTTTGTTATTGTCAAATAACGTCTCTCCTTCCCATACACACCCGTACCCACCAGCAACTGCAGGGAAACACCAGTGTTCTGTGCTGTGTTCAGCATTGCCAGGCTGTACCGCGAATACTAAACAGTAAGCCTGTGCAGCACCGTAACCAAGGAGCTCAGAGAAGCTACGAGGAATGGTCTTGCTACCGGACTTGCCAAACCATGTGAAGAGTAAACTGTCAACTCGACATTCGCTTCACTCGTTGCCAGAAACACCCTTAAAACTCATAGTGACCCTTTTGCACAACTCAAGGGGGCACCATTCATGTAGTTATGCTGTCGAGCAGCCCTATGAATTTGCTTTTATTTGTCCAGGCTGGTTGCCTTTTGTAGAGCCTAAAAAAAAAAAAAAAAATGAATTCAATTAACTAAAACTCCCCAATTATCAGCATTTTCTCAAGATTAGAAAAGCGGATAATAAAGCTCATGCAAATCTCAGAGACATGGTCTTTATGTTTAAAGATGTTGGTCTGAAGTTTTCAGATCTTTAAAGACGCTTGACTTTTTGGGAAAGACTTCAGTGTATGTTAATCATGAGCAGTAAGGATCATAAGGGCTAGAATATCATAAAATGTCACCAGCATAGACTATCGACAAAGTGCTGTGCAGCAGTGACATGCGTGGATTTCTGGCAATTTAATAAATGTATAATTAACACCCGTGCAAGCCTGGCCATATACATGCAATTATACATTAGGGAATAAATCTTCTGTAAGATTGTGTCCTTATTTCAGTATTAGAAAAAGTGGTTATCATAAGCATGCATCTGATTTTGTGTTTGCATTTTTTAAAACATAAATTGAGTTTGTTAGTCTCATAAAGGCTACTGATGCCTTCGAAATTTTAATAAAACTGGAAAACGCAACATTTTTGCAAAACAGAAGATTAATAACATAGTTATTTGAGAATACTATGTATACAAGAGTGAAACCACATTCAAAAAGTAATCAAGAAAAGCTATGGAAGTTTTGGGAACCTGGGTGCCTCAGTTGGTTAGGGTTCTGACTCTTGATTTCAGCTCAGGTCATGATCTTACAGTTTGTGAGATCAAGCTCTAAGTCCGGTTCTGTGTTGACAGCATGGAGCCTGCTTGGGATTCTTTCTCTCCCTCTCTCTCTCTCTTAAAATAAATAAACTTAAAAAAAATCAAAGACATATAGTCCCAGCTGTTTCCTCCTCATGGGCTATCACATTTGCCTTCCTAATATTCTTACAAAGATACTTCCTGTGTGCATGTGCACATTTTATGTTAAATGTCATTTCCAATTAGGAGTTTTCTGTCTTATATTTTTGTATTCATAGAAACCATAAGCTGTTCTGTGTGAAATGTCTTAAAAATCTTAACAATGGTTTAAAAATATCCTAATTTCTCTAAAGCACATTTAATGAAATGCACTCAGTTGTCTAACTCCTATATCAGAGCAATTCGTCAGTTCTAAAATGCTGCCCAAGTTTCAGAATTCACTTTACTATTATTACTTGATTCCAAGCACTTAAGATTCTCTGGAATTCCAATGAAAATATTACCAGGATTCAAAATAGGAAAAAAGAAATTGCTAACAACATTCCCTCTTTAATTAAAATTTTCCCTCCACTAGCAGATTCTTTGCTTCCCTTCAGTTGTGTTGGGTGATTGAGAGCTTACCAGTGACATAACAGTTCGGATTGCCAGCAATTAATTATCAGGACTGTGAATGTGTTCACGGAAGTTCTGATGAATGTTTAATCTTTAAGCAATGGTGTTCGGTTCTGTTCTAGTGGGCAGAAAAAGCCATAGCAGATGGTTCCGGCTTGGGAACAGTGGGAAGAAAGCTGTAGAGTGGACTCAGACGAAGGGGGGCCTTGGACACCAGCCAGAACTCAGATCTGATGTTGTCAACAGGAAACTGCTGAAGGTTTCTGAGATTATGCTCTAAAAATACATTGCTGCTCTGGATTGGAGGAGCACTGAGTGGCAGGGGGTCCGGAATTAGAATGGCCAATTCAGAGGCTCTAGTAAAATTCAGATTTGGGGCAATGGAGCCCTAGGCTTCTGTGGCAGCATAAAAAATGTGGGCATTTTGACAGAAAAACAGATAGGACTTGGTGACTAAGCAGATATGGAGAAGAGGGAGAGAGATGAGTCAATGATGACACCACGATTCTGAACATGGCTTGGAAAGTGGTAGTGCACAGGCAGTGCGGAAGTCGGAAGGGGGAGTTCGACTTTTTTGTAAGGAAGCTGATAAACTTGGCTCTAGATGGGCTGAATTTTGAGTCAAAGGTTCAGTGGAAATTTGAAGATGTGTAACTAAGGCACAAGTCAAAGGATAGGATTGGAGATTTTATATATATATGTGTGTGTGTGTGTGTGTGTGTGTGTGTGTGTGTGTACGTATGTACATGTGTGTATATGTGTGTATATATAGGTATATATATATATACACACACATATATACATACCTATATATACACTTATATATATACACACACACACACTTCAATGGAATATTTCAAATACATCAAACATAGACCAAACAGTAAAGAACCCCCATGTACCCATCATCACCTGACTTCAATAATGATCGGGTTTTGGCCAACCTGTTTCATCCAGACTTTCCACTACTCTGAAGCCTATTCCAGACATGGAGAGAGAAACAGATTTAAAAGTATGACATACAGGAGCACCTGACTGGCTCAGCCGATAGAACATGTGATTCTTGATCTCCAGGTTGTGGGTTCAAGCCCCAGGTTGGGTATAAAGATTACTTGATAAAAAAGAAAAGTATGAAGCACAGAAAATACAGATTTGGGAAGACCTCAGAGAAATTTAAAGCACTCCCTCTCATCTTACAAATGAGAAAAGCTAAAGATTAGAGACAGTAATGAATTTACACGAGTTAAAAAAAATACAACAGTGGAGCTATAACTGGAACCCAATTCTCTGCAGTTTTGTCAAGTTTTCATCTCCTTTGAGATAAAATGAGAAAAATAAGGATGACATGAAAATTCCTCAGACAGCTAAAATTCAAAAAATTAGTTTGTAAACATTTTACAAATTGCTCTTTGTAAACATATTTACAAAGTAAACATTGGTCTTGAATTCACTTCATTTGCAATTCTGTCAAATAACACCCTGGGTGCCCTACTAGATGGGGCTCCTCGGTGGCTCAGTCAGTTAAGAGCTGACTTCAGCTCAGGTCATGATCTCATGGTTCATGAGTTCCAGCCCCATGTTGGGCTCTGTGCTGACAGCTCAGACGTGGTGTCTGCTTTGGATCCTGTGTCTCCCTCTCTCTCTGCCCCTCCCCTGCTCACACTCTGTCTCTCTGTCTCTCTCTCAAAAATAAAATAAACACTAGAAAAAAAAAAAAACCTAGAACATAGGTCCTCACACTAACAGCAGAATAAGAAAACTGTGCTCACTTAGATATCATTGGTTGATTTTTATACCGTGGCCCTAGAGCCTCTGGGGTCACTGTAAGTGTGCCTTGGAGACAACAAAAGAGTCCTATCTGTCTGGAGTGAGTTTACTTTTGGCTGCCAGCAAAGTCACCTTGAATGACACATCACCTCTCGTACCATGCCTCCCTACGTTAATGGAGCAAACTTTGTGTTGACTGTGGTGGGCAGAATATATAACACAGCAATAAGAGGTGGATATAAATTCCATGGAAGGTGCAAGCTGAAAAATATTCTGCCTGCACACACACACAAAAAAGGAGTTTTATCAGAAAATATGACAGTTCATGGATTCAACTTAGATTTAATTTTTTTTACTTAATAGTATGAGTCATAGTTTAAATATCTGGCAATGTTCTTTGCAAAGATGTGAGAAAGCCAAAAAAAACTTTGGTTTTTTTTTTAATCTGATTAAATCCTCATGAAGAACCTGCGAGTTAAAGGCTCCTTCCCCCCACCACTGTTTCATTCACCTGCTACCTGAAGGAAGCGAGAATATCAAAGAGGGGGCCCAATACCCAATGCAACAGAAAAGTTCTAGATGAGAGCAGGCAGAACATGGGCTTGTAAGAAAAGAACTGAAGGACCTTGAGTAGAAGTGGGAACAGAAGCCAGCCAGCGAGCCAATGAGGCTGACCCATGGGGTTACATTATAGCCCAACATTATTTATTTTTGTTTAAATATAGCCTTCTAGGGGTGCCTGGCCGGCTCAGTTGGGAAAGTACGTGACTCTTGATCTTGGGGTTGTGAGTTCACACCGACTGTAGAGATTACTCAAAAAAAGATGTTAGTGCCCACTGGTTATGGTTTAAAAGGTTGAAAAAAGATTTAAATTTATATACAGTCTCCTAAAAATGCTGATTGCAAAGTACTCTTATAGCTATACTGCTTTTATTTATACAGAAGTTTGAGTCTACTGAAAAAGAGCCCTATCTCTAGTATTATCAACACTTAAAGGACTCTCATACACGTTGAACATGGTGGTGATGCTTGGTTTTCAGCCTCCTAGTGCACCTGCTACAGCACCCTGGAACCTTAATGGTTGCCTCATCCTTGAAATTAGACATACTTACCACTCAGCTGTTGCCAACCACAGAATCAAGATAGGGACAGCCAGGTTCTTTGGGGAACCTCTGACCTCATGTTTTCCTTTGAGTGGGGACATTCAGAAACTACCTACCGAGGGACTCTAATGAGTTCCATAAATCTCTGCCATACCCCTTTGGGGAGGATGTTTAGGATCTAAAGCTTAAGTGTCCACATTTATTTAACATACTATCTAAATCCTGCAAGTAACTGATAGTAACAGCTTTTAAAGAAATGAAAGTATTGATGTATCAAAGCAAAACACCTGTCTTCCTTCCATTATTTAATATTATCAATTGAATCAGCAAACTGACATTAACATAAAACTGTAATTGCAATGCAGCATTAACATAACTTGACATTATTTTGATAAGAAGCCTATTTAAGTATAAAATAAATGTTTACCAAGCTGAAGGGAAAACAACTGAACATAAAACAGATATTTCACATTGATTTTTAAAGCACCACCAATCATTTCTTCCAGTTTCCACCTCACATTCATTTATTCAACAATAACCCAAGTGCCAGTGTGCCCAGAGTGCGCTGGGGCCACTATACAAAACCATCCCCGTTCTGAGTCTGACTGCTTGCTGTGCGGATTTCTGGCTCTGACAGCAGCTCCGAGAGTATTTATTGAGGAAAAAAATTAAAAAAAAAAAAAAAAAAAGGCTTTGTCTACACACAGAAAAAATTTTACTTTATTTAGCAATTCATTTTCTGATTTTAATTTACAAGAACTACAGGGAAATAAATACAATACTGTGGTATAAATCTGATATTCAATTTTAAAAATTTAAATTATGTTAAATTTTTTTTGCTTCATGTACATGTCCCATTGATTCAAACCATATAGTAGTAATATACAGAGATTTCATGGACAACATTCACAGTAAAAAATTGTTCAGTGGTTTAACAAGTCATTTCTGAGAATTACTTTTATCATGTTTTCTAATAATGTCCATAAGATTAGCTCCTGTAACCAGATCATTCTGTGTCTGTTTATCTTTCTGTTGTTCCTTTCTTTTCTGGTCGTGAAGATAAGGGGAGTTTAGCAACTGGGGGGGAAGAATGGACCCTGTGGGTTTTACCCTTTTTGCAATATCCCAGAAGAGTCTTTTTGAGTTGTTATTGATGAAAGTAATCGCTGTTCCATTTTGACCTAATCTCCCCACTCTTCCAACCTGAAATGAAATGCAAATGACATTTTCAAAATGTTCATTTAAAACCTTAATGTCTCTTGCAAGAAAATTAAGGTTAGTTTTTAAAGAGGCTTTGCTGAGACTAACACGCATCATTCACACAGCCTTGTTTGCTCTGCACGTCTCCACGGGTTTTGTGAAACCAATTTAAGTAGCCTGCCACCAGCATCTTTTTATTTATTTATTTTTATAATAGTTTATTGTCAAATTGGTTTCCATATAACACCCAGGGCTCTTCCCCACAAGTGTCCTCCTCCATGACCATCACCCCTCCCCCTTCAGCCCTTGGTTCGTTTTCAGTATTCAATAGTCTCTCATGATCTGTGTCCCTCTCTCTCCCCCACTCTTTCCCCCTTCCCCTCCCTATGGTCCTCTTAGGTTTCTCCTGTTAGACCTATGAGTGCAAACATATGGTATCTGCCCTTCTCTGCCTGACTTATCTCGCTTAGCATGACACCCTTGAGGTCCATCCACTTTGCTACAAATGGCCAGATTTCATTCCTTCTCATTGCCATGTAGTACTCCATCGTATAGATAAACCACATCTTCTTGATCCACTCATCAGGGGATGGACATTGAGGCTCTTTCCATGATTAGGCTATTGTTGACAGTGACACTATGAACACTGGGGTACATGTGCTCCTATGCATCAGCACTTCTGTGTCCCTTGGGTAAATCCCTAGCAGCCCACCAGCATCTTTTAATGAAATAGCTCAAAAAGAAAATATAAAAGTGATCACATGTAACACCTGTAAGTATTGTTTGTGAA
This sequence comes from Suricata suricatta, assembly GCF_006229205.1. Lineage (NCBI taxonomy): Eukaryota > Metazoa > Chordata > Mammalia > Carnivora > Herpestidae > Suricata > Suricata suricatta. The sequence continues at coordinate 146,758,142 of NC_043702.1, forward strand.
CCTTGTGTTTCAGTTCCGGAAGTTGTGGGGGGTGGGAGTGGGTGGCAAGGACATGAAGATGTTCCTTACTGTTGACAGGGTGACAGGGTAAAAGGAAAATTTTTTGAAAGCTGCAGCTTTTAGAGCAAGAGGACAATTACTTTAGAGTGCTTCAGGGCCTTGAAATGTGAGATTTAAGCAAATTCATTTTTGCATAAAGTTATTTCTCATTTTGATAAAATTAAATGGACACAAATTTGTGATGGACATACATGATAAGGAACAAAATTCACTGGTCTCCAAATATACTGAGAAACTCTTCAGAAGGGAGATAAATACACATTCTGCTCCTTAACTGAAATATAGAACAAAGTCTATATTCAGGATATTTAAATGATTAGATAATTGCTGCTAATATATAGGACATTTTTAAAAATTATAGTTTATTGTCAAGTTGGTTTCCATATAACACCTGGTGCTCATCCCAACGAGTGCCCTCCTTCATGCCCATCACCCATTTTCTCCTCTCCCCTTCATATAGAACATTTTTAATATTGCATAAATAAAACATTTTTAATATTGCATAAACAAAACATAACATGGCCCCTCTATGGAATGAGACTGGGCACAAGAGAAGAAATGTTGTTTTATTCAATTATGTTAGTGAATTTTTCCAATAAAACTAAAAACTAATAAAAAGAAAATATTTACAAATCATGTATCTAATATGGATCGTCTAGAATACATAACTTTTACAACTAAATAATAAAAGGACAACCCAATTAAAAAATGGGCAAATTTTTTAAAGTTTTATTTATTTTTGAGAGAGAGACAGTGTGAGCAGGGGAGGGTGAGAGAGAGAGGGAGATACAGAATCCAAAGCAGGCTCCAGGCTCTGAGCTAGCTGTCAGCACAGAGCCTGACGTGGCGCTCAAACCCACGAACCGCAAGAATGTAACCTGAGCCAAAGTCGGACACTTAACTGATTGAGCCACCCAGGTGACCCAAAACGGGCAAAGAATTTAAACTGACATTTCTCCAAAGATGATGCACAAAGGGCCAGTAAGTACATGAAACAACGTTCATTAGTCATTAAGGAAATGCAAATCAAAAACACAAGGAGTTATCACTTCATACCCTTAGCAGGGCTATACTTAAAAACATAAATAGGGGCGCCTGGGTGGCTCAGTCGGTTAAGCCTCCGGCTTCGGCTCAGGTCAGATCTCACGTTCCTGGGTTCGAGCCCCACATCAGGCTCTGTGCTGACAGCTAGCTCAGAGCCTGGAGCCTGGAGCCTGCTTCCGGTTCTGTGTCTCCTTCTCTCTCTGCCCCTCCCCCTCTCATGCTCTGTCTCTCTCTGTATCAAAAAGAAATAAAACATTAAAAAAATTTTTTTAAAAACCCATAAATAATTAAGTGTTGATAAAGATTTGGAGAATTTGGAACTCTCATATATTGCTGGTGAGAATGTAAAATCATGAGGCCACATTAGAAAAGAGTCTAGCAGCTCCTCAAAATGTTACACACAAAATACTGTATGACGCAGCAATTCCTCTCCTGGGTGTGTCCCCAACAGAAGTGAAAATGAACATACGCTGGCGAGGACGTACAGAAAGGGTAACACGAGTGCCCTGCTGGCTGAAATGCAAATTGGTGTAGCCTCTGTGGGAAACAGTATGGAGTTCCCTCAAAACATTAAAAATAGAATTGCTATATGATCAAGTAATTCCAGTACTGGGTATTTACCCAAAGAACAGGAAAACACAAATTCAAAACGATATATGCACTCCTATGTTTATTACAGCATTATTTAAAAATTTTTTAAACTTTTATGTATTCTTGAAAGAGAGAAGACAGCACTAGTGGGGGAGGGGCAGAGACAGAGTGAGCAAGCAAGAGAGAGGGTCGGGGGAAGACACAGAATGTGAAGCAGGCTCCAGGTTCTGAGCTGTTAGCACACAGTCCAATGTGGGGCTCAAACTCACGAACTGTGAGATCATGACCTCAGCTGAAGTCAGACACTTAACTGACTGAGCGAGCCAGGTGTCCCTGCAGCATTATTTACAATAGCCAAAGTATGAAAACAGCCCACGTATCCATCCACACATGAAGGGATACGGAAGATGAAGTAGGTATATATAATGGAACATTGCTCAGTCATAAAAAAGAATGAAATCTTGCCATTTCATTGCAACAACATGGGTGGATGTAGACAGTATAATGCTAAATGAAATATGTCAGAGAAAGACAAATACCACAACATTTCACTCGTGTGGAATTTAAGAAACAAAACAAATGAACAAAGGAAAAACGAGACAAACCAAAAAGCAAACTTTTAACCATAGAGAACAAACAAAGTGATGGTTACCAGAGCAGGGAAGGGAATGGCTAAAATAAATGAAGGGAATTAAGAGTACACTTGTCATGATGAACACAAAGTACAGAACTGTTGAATTACTATATCGTAGACCTGGAACTAATATAACACTGAATGTTAACTATACTGGAATTAAAATATAAGAAATGAAAACCTATGTCCATATAAAAACTTGTACATGGGGCTTCTGGGTGGCTCAGTTGGTTAAGCATCCAACTTTGGTTCAGGTCATGATCCCTGGCTTGGGAGTCTAAGCCCCACATCAGGCTCTGTGCTGACAGCTCAGAGCCTGGAGTCTGCCTTAGATTCTGTCTCCATCTCTCTCTTCCCCTCCCCTGCTTGTACAGTATCTTGCTCTCTTTCTCAAATAAACATTAAATTTTTTTATAAAAAGCTTGTACAGGGATGCACACAGCATTATTAATAGTAAACAAAAAGGAGAAACATGCTAAAGGTCTAGCAACTAATGAACAAAGACAGGTGGTGTATCTTTGGAATATAATGTAGCAATAAAAAATGTACTGATATATGCTACAATATGAGTGAAACTTGAAAACACTGTATAAGTGAAAAAAGGCAGAGAAGACTATATACCTATGATTCCATTTATACAAAATGTTGGGAAGAGATACATCTATAAAGACAGGCCGCAGAGTACTGGTTGCTTAAGGTGTGTGTGTGTGTGTGTGATGAGGAATGGGGAATGACTGCTGAAGGGACAGGTATGGGGTTTCTTTTTAGGATGATAAAAACTTTCTACAATTGCAGTGATAGCTGCACAACTATATGAATATGCTAAAAACCAGTAAATTGTGTACTTTCAACTGGTGAGTTGTATAGCATGGGAGTTATATCAATTGAGACATACTATATTCTGAGATATTTTATACTGCAACATAAGTTGTTCAAAACACAACTGCAATAGTCTCTAAACTCTAAAAGACCTGACTCAACAAATTCCAAATTATCTGCCCAGAAGTCCCTGCCCCCAAGTTAAAAGCAAACACATGGGAATACCTACTATAACTTAAAATACACATATCCTTAAAAACCAATCATAAAAACAGAATACAATAAAATAAAATGCACATATCCTCTGGCTAGCAAGTCTCTGGCAAGTCCATGTTATAAATATACCACATGAGAGGAGCAGCTGTACATTCAGATGGTCACTGCAGCATATTTAACAACAGAGTATTGGAAATATTTAATTATCCATCAAATTGTAAAGGACTTACTAAATCAATTAGGTAAGCCATAGGTTACCATGCAGCAATGAAAATAGATCAAGCCCAATTAAAAACAATCAAAACCATTTAAAGAGTTTAGAACAGTGGCTGGCCATATAGTAAGCACTCCACACATACCAGTATTTTTTAAATGGTATCTATTATGTGTGCTAATAAGGAAGGACACCTACAATTTATTTAATAAGGAAAGCAAGGCATAGAACACTCAGTGTAATATGGTCCCATTTACGTAAGAAGTGTAACATGGTACACCTATACTGGTGCATAAAGATACATTTTCTATTTTCTGCACCATTAACTGTCCTAACTACTCAAAAACAGGAGGGCTACCTTAGAGAGACTTAGTTGTCACTTTATATCTTTTGTTATTTACATTATTTCTTCTTGTGTATATGTACACTTCAATTACTGAAGCCAACAAAAAAATACCCAGAAAAAGAACCAGAAAAGCAGAAGGATATGGGGCCATTCTGAGTAGAGGTTAGAAACTCTACATACTCAACACCCCCTGAGGCCATTGCTCAGGGTACCTGCATGGTAACTCATGAAGAATTGAGAGCCACAGGGTTGATCTTGGGGTAGCAAGAAAAAGCTAAATAATTATAATTAGCATACTCAATTTAAGAAGCTTAAGTATTTTAATATTTTAGAAAGATTAGCATCCAAAATTATTAAAAATTTGAAAGAAAATAAATTTCAGGTCTTTGAACAATCAACTCCTGTGTAATACTCAACTCCCTGAGGCACAGGTAAATGGGGTGGGGGGGGCACTGCTATATCACTGAGTCTAGGTAAAAATAAAAGCAACAACGCATTAGAGGCACTAAAAGCGTTTCAGTGGGTGATCCAGGTAAATGTGGCATTCAGAGGTAATTCTAAGAACATTACAGAAAGGCTTTACTTGAAGAGTCTGTAAGTGATGCCAGAGAAGGAAGACAGGTAGCAGTCAGTGAGATAACAGGACGCTAAGAGAAAGCTCTATTCCTGCTAGAAAGAAGAGCTGCTGTTATCTTTGGCAGCAAAATAAAGAAAGAAAACTTTAATAGGTGAAAGACTAGAGCAAATAAGGATATGAAAAAGAGATGAAGACAAGATTCCTAAAAAACAAATACTTTATCAGATCAATTTTATTTTGGCAAGATAGAACAACATAAAACAAAGTCTTTTTTTCCCCGATTATAAAAGCCATTTAATATGCTCATTATGTAAGAAATATAAAGGAAATTTTAAAAAACCCCAAAAAACAAAGCCAACTACTTAAAATTGTTTTAAACAGATATTTTAGGTTAGTTCCAGTTATTTAAAAAAAACCCTTTTTTAATGTTTATTTTTGAGAGAGAGAGAGGGAGAGACAGAGACAGAGTGTAAGCAGGGTAGGGACAGACAGAGAGGAAGACACAGAATCTGAAGCAGGTTCCAGGCTTACACCTGTCAGCACAGGGCCCAATGTGGGGGGCTCAAACTCAAGAACCATGAGATCATGACCTGAGCCAAAGTTGGACGCTTAACTGACTGAGCCACCCAAGCAACACTCCAATTATTTTTTTTAATCCATTTTAGGAATACATGTATTTTTTAAAAACAAAATTTAGCTTTTATACATATATGCTTAAAAAGCAAAACTATACAAAGTTTTTTTAGGTATATGATAAAACTTATTTTTTCTCTCTTTTTTAGCATATTGTCTTGCTTTTTTTTCACTTATTTTATTTTAGAGAAGAGAGAGCAAGCAGGGAGATGGGGCAGAAGGAAAGAAAGAAAAACACAACCTTGGGATCATGACCTGAGCCAAAATAAGAGTCAGATGCTAAACCAACTGAGCCACTCGGGAATCCCAAAATGTTTTTTTTTTTTTAGTTACCACCCTACCGATAACACCTTGCCCAAGAGAACTTGAGGAAACATAAAATCTCTTTACCTGATGCACGTACTCATCCATGCTCGAAGGCATATCAAAATTGACAACCAGCCGGACACTGATCAAGTCTAGGCCTCGTCCCAGAACCCCGGTGCTCACCACAACTTCATAGTCTCCTTCAAGTAATCCCTTCCCCGGAAAGCAACAAACTTCATTATTCAGAATTTATCTTATGTGGTTTTATCTAATTCAGATACTGTTTTTAATACTTTGTTAAATATTGTTGTCACAGTATCTTTTCAGTAAGTAAAGGTCTTCATATACCTGAGAAATCTGTGTGGTTTAATTTCTTTGCAACTGCCCCCACCACCTCTCCTCCACCCCAACTCCATAATTTTTCTCTTAATGACTCAGGCAAACTTTTCCAAGAGTGAACTACTGCTCTGCCCCAGTCTAAACTGACCTGATTTCAGAAACGGTAGATTCTGAATTAGTAATCTATTTAGTAGATAAGCCTGTAGGGAACAGGCTTACTGCTCCCAAAACACAGAAGCCTGAGCAAGAGGAATAATGAGCTGACAGGTGCTGCTTGCCTGACGCTCTTGTAGTCGTTAGGAAAAGGTCTGCTTTAAAAACCAGCTGGGAATACGGGGGTCCCTTGAAAACAGAATGCTGAGTGTCAAACCTTCAAAGTGCTCTTCCGCTCTGTCTGTGACTTCTCCGAGTGTATGGACACGCTCTTCAGACCAGTGACCTTCTGCACGGCCTCGCTTAGCAGGTCTGCTCCCAGCTTGCAGTCCACAAATACTAACACTGGAGGCTTGAAGAGCTTCTTATCCTGAAAAATGAAAAACATGTATTTACAATTATTCATACAACATGATTTACAATGGGAAGTTTTTCTGAAAGCATTAGTATAAGCTAGTTATCAACAGGCTTACAGGGAAAAAGTGAGTGTTCAAATGAGTGTTTTCTTTAAAATATGCACAAACAGAGGCACTACTATTCACGTGTCTCCAGCACTTCATTAATATTGCAAAAATAATTTTAAAATTTTGAGTGCAATTTAAAATTTTAAATAATGTTCCTGAGTAAATACAAACATATTTAACTTAATACTTTATTTTTAAGTAACTGTATTTATGCATATCACCCATTTAACAAATTTCTGTTTAAACAAGTTACTGCTAAAAAATTCTATTTCCTGAGGACAGAATGATCAAGAAAGAATGTGTCTTTAACCGGATATATAAAACTACTAAACAATTTTGAAACAAAAGAATATTACTTAATAATAATCTTGATATTTAAATATCTTTCTATAATTTGGAAAAGAAAAGGCAACTCTGTATCCATACAGCATGCTTATAAAAATAAATATTTATTTGATCCCCACAGAATTGAGTTACAGCAATTTATTATTAAATATCTATACTAAATTCCCCAAAGGCTGCATCTAAAAATCATGACCTTAAGGACTGTGGAAAATGCAAAACAGGGTTGCCTGCTTAGCTACTCACATTTAAGATTTCAAATAATTTTTTCTTTTTGGCTGGTTCTTCTACCCACAAAATAATCTGGCGCACGCTGGAACAAGGCAGGTTCTTTTCCCCAGTGATAATTCTCACAGGATTATGCAGAAGCTGGCTTCCTAGTTGTTCTATGCTAGTTGGAATTGTAGCTGAAACCAAAATGGTCTGACAATCATTAGGAACGTTTTCCAAAATGTCAAGCACTTGCTGTTGAAAGCCCATCTTTAACATGGTATCAGCCTAAAATAAAATCATTTTCAAGTTAGTCCTACTCAACATGAAAACCCTGGACCATCCAAGGGAAAAACTGACATGATTAGGAGCATAAAAATTAAAAAGTTTTACACAGAAGACTATACCACAATGTCCAAAGATAAAGGATAAATTGGGAAAATATATATTTATATAAAATTATATATTGGGTAATTACAGGTTTTCAATGATATACAAAGGTTTTTATGACATTATTAAGAGTGGCAAAAAATGTATCTATCCTAAATATCTATCAGTAGAGGATTAGGTAAATAAATTATGGTAGATCCACATAATCCAACCGTATGGTATCATTAATTATGGCTGGAAAGCCTTTTACTGGATGATAATGAATCACTGCAGGAGGAAAAAAGCAAAGTACAGAACACTATGTAACGTGATACCAGTCGTGTATACGCTGAAGAAACTTAATTGTTGACTCTGTGGAGAAGTCTTGTAGGCTGTGGAAGGGGGATGCAATTTAACTTTTCATTTTATAGCTTCTTGCAAAGTTTTTTTTTTTTTTACCATGGATGTATATTTATAATAAAATATTAAATAAATATATTTAATGTTGGGGGCTTCCACTTCTGTATATACTTCTGTATTACTGGTCTTAAAAAAATGTATGTCTTACTAAGCAAACAGAAAACATTTTAAGTTAATGCTGCTTTAAAATAATAAAGATTAAGGCTGTCTTGATTTTTAAATACAATCTAGGTATCTATAATTTTTGAAAAGTAAGATCTTTAACTATTTTATTTTATTTTATTTATTTTTGAGAGACAGAGAGAGACAGCGCAAGCAGGGGAGGGTCACAGAGAGAGGGAGGTACAGACTCTGAAGACAGGCTCCAGGCTCTGAGCTAGCTGTCAGCACAGAGCCCGAGTGGGGCTCGAACCCACGAACAGATCATGACCTGAGCCGAAGCCGGATGCTTAACCGACTGAGTCACCCAGGCACCCCTATTTTAGAGTATTTAGACTAAGGCATTGTATTTTTAAGCATCCACTAACATACTATTAAAGTCTAAACGCTCATTTTAATATATTTCCTGTGGCATTTAAAAATCTAAAATAATCATGATGGTCTGGGTTTGATCCCGACTCTACCTATGACCTTAAATTAACCAAGTTAATGAATGGCTGTAGCCTCAGTTTTTCCTGTTACAAATGGGAATAATAATAGTAACTACCCCATAAGCCTGTTTTTTTTCATTTTTTTATATAATTTATCACCAAGCTGGTTTCCATATAACACCCAGTGCTCTTTCCCACAAGTGCCCCTCTCTATGACCCTCACCCCCTTTCCCCTTCCCCCCTCCCTTTTCAGCCCTCAGTTTGTGCTCAGCATTCAAAAGTCTCTCATGTTTTGCCTCACTTAAGACTGTTAGGAGGATTAATGAGGATATGTTATGAGGATGAAACATATAAAACACTTGGGACCACGTCCACAGCATGTTAAGTCTCAATGGTTCAATTTACTATGAGACACAGAGCACGCACACATGCGCACACACATGCTATGTCTTGCAAACATCCCCTCCTTTTCCTTAATAATCCCACTTAGCCCCCTTCATCTCAGATGACCTTGCTTCTCCTAGTTCAGAATATCGGCCGTCAGAAATAAGTTCCCTCAGTTTCCCTTCTCATCCAAGCTTCCCTGCATCTAATCTGTTTACACTAACACGTCCCACATCCAGCTACTTCTCTCCAGCTCACATTTGTAAGACTCCTCCTCATCCCGTCATCCCCACACCAGAAGCCATCCACCTCAAGCACCCAGAATCTTCTAGAACATCAGTCAGATCTGTTACTCCTGTTTAAATCCTCCAGTAATTTCCCATCACACGTAGAATAAAATCCAACTGTTACGCACAGCCTAAAGTCCTCCAGTTTTCATCCTCATCCACTTCTCTGACTTCATCGCCTACCACGCCCCCATCTCACACCCCACGACCCTGCTACACCACCCCACTTTCTGTCCCCGACTACCCCATGATCACTCCCACATCAGCTCCTACATACTGGCTGAAGGCTGACGGAAGCAGGCGTTCCTCCAGATGGATCTTTGTGTGCTGGCTCCTTTCATTCAGATCTCAGCATAAATGTCACTCAGAGAGCCCTCCGCCCATACCAACCTCAGAAAACTCCCCTGTTGTCTCTGTCACACTACCTGTGCACATACATCTGTCATAACTTATCTCACTTTCCATTGCATCCTCAAAACCAAGGACAGTTTCTAACATGTAAAGAGCCCTAAAAATGCGTCTGATAAACAAACAAGCATTCATCACTTCTAAGCACTGAAAAAGCACTGTCAGGCAGCTTGCTAGTCAGTTGTGTCCCAACTCTCCTTACAGATAAGGATCACTCAGAATGAGTTTTTAAATATTCCCAGACTCCAACTCAGACCTACCAAATCAGAGTATCCAAGGAAGACGTCTAGTCTTCTATTATTACATTCACTGAGTACACTGGGTGATTCTTACCATTAGGGAAACTTGGGCAAACACTGGTTGGTTACTGAGATAAAGCAAGAAACATAAGAGAAATAATAAAGTCCATATATCAGTCAACAGAGCAGAGAGGAAAGAAGGCCTAAAGTCTATCTAGGGGACTGATGGAAGGTTTCAGAGCCATGGACACATGACGGAAGAGCAGGTAGCTGGGGTGGGAGAGAATTCTAGGCCAAAGAGTAGGTACATGGAAGACAGGGAACAGATTTTTCTAATTCTAAAGGAATTATCTTGGTTTTCTTGCCTAACTATTCCTGTACCTTCATCCTCCTCTTGGAACACTGACCTCTCTTTTCAGGGACTGTTCTCAGTTCCTTCCTGGTCTCTCAGACTACATCGTGTTTACAGACTCATCTTCCAACTCCACAAGCAGACACTTAGCCCCAGTTTTTGTCTCTCTCTAACCTTCCTCCCTTAGAGAAACCAGTGTGCCCCATGGATGCTGGTGTGCATTTCTCATGTCCACACAGCATTTCATCCATCATTCATAAAAAACTTGACATTTCTAAAACAAAACTCAAATATGATTGCCAAGCTCCAACTCTTACCCACTTGCCCTTTACTTAAAATTAAAGGCACAACCGGCGTTTATGTAATCACTTCAACCCCCTTCTTCTCCATCTTCCCTCAGATTCAGTCATCAGAAGATCATGAATGATTTACAGTGGTTCTCAGATGTACTCATGACTCCCACTGCCTCCACCCTGTCCCTGACCCTACTCACCTGTCTGGGTTGCTAGCCATTCTGTCCCAGACTCTTTCTTCTTTAATTTCTCTTGCATGGAGCAGCAGAATAACCTTGCTAAACGACCACTTTCTACTCATGACACCCCAAATCAATAATTTAGAAAGCCTCATTGTTTCCCACATCAAATCCAAAGTCCTCCTACTCCCTCTCAAGGCCCTCTATAATTTGACCCCACCCTAACTACCCAACTTTACTTCCTATTATTTCTCAGGGAGAACACCAAGCTGCTGGTCTCTCTGTGCATGTGCTTGGCCTTTCCGGCTCTGCCTATGTTAGCTCCTTCACCTGGAATACTCGATACACTCTCCAATTTTCTAAATCCTTTTCCATCTGTGGATGATCAGGTCAAATCCCATTACCTCGGAGAGCCCATTTTTTAGAGTGCCAATTCACACGATGTCTCATTTCTCTCGACCTTAATTGCCCTGAAAAATCAGCTTATTATACATAGTCCTATTATTTTACTAACAGCTTCTATCAGGGGTCAGCAAACACAGGCCTGTATGTGCTTCTGTAAATAGCTACATGGGAACACAGTCACACCCATGTACTGACCTACTGTCTATGGTTGTACCGAGTAGTTACAACAGAGACCAAGTAGCCCCTGAAGCCTAAAATACTATCCGGTCCTTTACAGCAGGAGTTTGCCATTCCCTGGCCTACATTGCCCATTTTAGTTAGTACTTTTGTTTTTCAGTATATACGTTTGATAATGTTCTTGCTTTATTGAAGTATGTATGTCTTTTTCTCCAATAAGATTTCAGTACTTTGTAGGCCTCAATAGTATTTAAAATTTCTATGTGATGCCATCCAAACTTACCTAGAGCCAGCCAATCTACATACAGGTCAGGGAGGAAAGAAGGCCTAAAGTCTACCTGGAGGACTGATGGAAGTCTTCAGAGCCACGGACTCTGAATAGTACTTCTATGCCGACTTCAGTTTTAGGACGTGACCAATTATTTTGTTTACCAGCTCATTTCCTTAAAAGCTGAGGAGCTGGGACAGAGGCTGGACATAACGAGCACTCAGTACAGGTCTGCTGAATGAATACTCCTTTTGTATTCTGAGCACAGCACTGAGATGCTCTGTGAAACCCTATTAATTGGCGAAGATGAAAGTGTGAAGAGACGCAAACAGGAACGGAAATTTAAAAATCTATGTGATGATCCACTTCTCAGGCTCACAAGATGGCAAGAACTTAAGAACATGGGCTTACCAACAATGGGATGCCCGTTCATACTTGCAGGGTGCCAGGAAGTCTGATGATAATCCAATGCAATGAATCAGCTGAACCAAAAGGCACACCAGGAAAATGCGGACTTAGTAGCACCTTTTAAAATATTTTTCAATGTTTTTTTTTTTAATCTATTTTTGAGAGACCGAGAGAGACAGCGTGAGCAGAGGAGGGTCAGAGAGAGAGAGGGAGGTACAGAATCTGAAGCAGGCTCCAGACTCTGAGCTGTCAGCACAGAGCCTGACGTGGGGCTCAAACCCACAAACCGTAAGATCATGACCTGTGCTGAAGCCGGATGCTCAACTGACTGAGCCACCCAGGCACCCCTTAGTAGCACCTTTTAAAGGACTGAATAGGGGCGCCTGGGTGGCTCAGTCGGTTAAGCAGCCGGCTTCGGCTCAGGTCATGATCTCACAGTTCGTGGGTTCGAGCCCCGCGTCGGGCTCTGTGCTGACAGCTAGCTCAGAGCCTGGAGCCTGCTTCGGATTCTGTGTCTCCCTCTCTCTCTGACCCTCCCCTGCTGGCGTTGTCTCTCTCTCTGTCTCAAAAATAAAGACATAAAAAAAAATTTTAAAGGACTGAATAACCAGCTCACAACAGCCAAGGTATGGAAACAACCTGTGTCCATTGGCAGATGAATGGATAAAGAAAACGTGGTGTATATATACACAATGGAATACTGTTTAGACTTAAAATTCTTTCATTTTTAGTAACATGGATGGACCTGGAGGGCACTGAACTAAGTAAGCCAGACAGAAAAAGACAAATACTGTATATAGTACTCATACGTATAATTTAAAAAATTTAAAAATAAGAAAATAAAAGTCAAGTTCATAGAAATTCACAGAAAAATGATTGCCGGCGGCTGGAAGGTGGGTGAAAAAGGAAGTGGTTTGGGATAATAGGGCAAAAACTATCAGTTATAAAACAGATACGGTCTGATGTGCATAATGTGGTTACCATAGTTGGTAAAACTGTACTGTACAAGCAAAATTTCCTAAGGGAGTAGAACTTATTCTCACTGAAAAAAAAAAAAGTAAATATGTAAGGAAGAAAACAGAAAAAAAGAATAAAGGATTGAATAACATTATTTTACATTTTAACAGGACTTTTCAGTCTATGAGACATTTTCACAACGTCTGGAAGATTAAATGACTTGGCCAGCATCCCACAGTAGGAGGAGTAAAGCCTCAAATCCCAGTCTTGTGGTCCTTTCCAGGTGTTCTCCCCACACCCGTGGCACCCACTGCTGCTTACTGGGCCCCACAGAAGGCAGGCCAGGTTGCCATCACAGGTCAGCACCCAGACCCCACATCTGTGATCCCTGCTGAGCCTCTGCTCTGTCACCACTGCTGGGACATGTGTGAAGGCAGACGTGCAACGCCCTGCAGGCAGGACTGGCACCTGTGCAGCCTGGGCTGACACGTGGTTTTGCGTCCTCATGCTTGCTCATGGGGTGGAATATCATCGGATCCTGACATATTTATTTCACGTCATAAGCAAACCAAAAACATAAAAATGCCTATATGCCCTACGTACACTACTGGAAATCACAACCACAGATGACTATGACCACATAGAAAAAAATATAAAAGGTCATCCAACTAAGCATTCTTAGCTACTTCCAAAATCCCTGTTAATAGTTATTTGCCACTGATTCGTTTATGTTTGTAGACAAATGATAGCCAGCGACAAATGCTTAAAAAATTTACCACTGAGAATATAGTGCCTGTTGGATTTTCAGAAAACAGCTGTTTTCTGTCAATAAGGAAAAGACAACTAATTTTATTTATGAGTGTGGTTTATTTTCGGTGCACCATACCTTAGGGTAGTTGCAGTGCTACACAGGAACTAGCTTAAGAATGACCACTGCAGTTAGGAGCACCTGGGTGACTCAGTCACGGTTAAGTGTCCACTCAGGTTATGATCTCACAGGCTGTGAGTTTGAGCCCTGTGTCAGGCTCTGTGCTGACAGCTCAGAGCCTGGAGCCTGCTTCAGATTCTGTATCTCCCTCTCTCTCTCCCCCTCGCCAATTCAGGTTCTCTCTCTCTCTCAAAAATAAACAAACATTAAAAAAAAAAAAAAAAAAAGAATGACCACTGCGATTAAAAAGAATCCCTAAACGTTTTTTCCTTTGGGGAGAAAATGCCTGAACACAAGGTGAAATTATATAACTATAATGTATTTTTCATAAACTATATAAAATCAAGTGACTAATGTTCTAAACAACACTACTTACTTCATCTACGACTACAATTTTTATACCACGGAGATCTACAGAGCTCTGTTTTATTATATCCAGAAGTCGCCCAGGAGTTGCAATGATCACCTGAATAAAAAAGAAAAAGAAATTAGATAATATTTCTTCCTTCATTCGTTCTTTCTATCTGTACTTACTGAGTGGCTAATATGTGCCAGTCACTGGGGTTAGGTGCTCAGAATTCAATGATGACTAAGTCAGACGTAGCCTCTGCTCTCATGAAACTCGTAACACAAAGGAAGGAACAGATAAAACACATAAATGCCCCTGAGGTCAGAATGGTATCCAATAAATGGAGGCATCTATCCAGTCCCAGCTAACATATAAGCTAAACCCTAACACAGAAGTAGTAGCAGTTGGCAAGGAGAGGACCAGGTAGAGGAAAACATCCAAGAACCTTCTGAAGCTGGAAGGCCACCGAGGCTTCCATGAGGTGAAAGAGGGGAAGAAAGACTTGGATGAAGCCTGAAACCAGGCAGAGACCAGACCAGGAAGGGCGTGCAGGCAGGCTGACCGCTATTTGGCTCTGTAAACAAGTGCAAATCCCTGAACCTCTTTGGACCTGCTATTTCGCTTTAAATGAAAGGGTTGGGCACAATGATTTCTAAAGTTGCTTAAGGCTCTTCACAGTTTTATAATATTACGTTGAAGGAGTGGCTATAAGTAGGGGCTGTTTAGGGGTGCTTGGGTGGCTCAGTCGCTTAAGGTCTGACTTCGGCTCAGGTCATGATCTCATCGTTCATGGGTTTGGGCCCCACGTCGGGCTCTGTGCTGGTGGCTAGCTCAGAGCCTGGAGCCTGTTTTGGATTGTGTGTCTCCCTCTCTCTCTCTCTGACCCTCCCCTACTTGTGCTGTCTCTGTCTCTCAAAAATAAATAAAAAACATTAAAAATTTAAAACAAATTTTTTTAAAGTAGGGGCTGTTTAGTCAAACTTCAGTAGGAGTCTTAGCTCTAGCACTTAATAAATGGTGTGAGCCGCTGTTCGCACATTCATAAAATGGAAATAATAATTACTGGAAGAATTAAATGAGACATGCCTGGCATAAAGTATAGTTGAGTTAGAAATGATCTAATAAACTCAATTTTATTCCACTTTTCAAGGACACCCTAACACAATGGTAAGATCATGGAGAATGATAAAATTTCACGGTTGTAAGGATCTGTATCCACAGAACTCTAGAGCTCTGCTTAGCTTCTTCAGAAATACCATAAACATTTAAATCCATTTTAATTATTCTGAACTGAATTCATTTCCTTCTATTCCTCTTCCACTTCTCCCCTCTTCTGCTGGTTTGGAAGTTATAAAATTTTCCCCCCATTCTTCTAGTGCTTCCCTTGAATTTTAACAAACATTTATGAACTTAATAAAGTCAAAAGTTAACTGATGTATTTACCTTTTTCTTAAACAATAAAGGGCAATTGATTTACACCAATCACAACCTTCCTGTACTTATAGGTTACAATTGGCCAGTATTTTCTTTCTTCTTCTTTTAAACCCACAGATTGTCGATGATTACTTTTTATTTAGTCAATATTTGTTTATACTTATCCACATGCTTACTATATTCTTTGTTTACCATTCTTTCTTTGATCCCACACCTTCCTTTCCTGAATCATATTCTTCATGTGCAAAATATCTTAGTTTAATGTTCCTTTAGATAATCTATTGGTAAAAAAACTCTCTCAGCTTTGTTCGTCTGAAAAGGTCTCTATTTTGCCTTGACTTCTGAAAGATCACTTTGTTGAACGATTTTTTTTCTTGAAATGTTTATTTGTTTTTAGAAGAAACAGGGAGAGGGAGGAGAACCAGCAGGAAAGGAACACAGAGGGTGACAGAGGATCAAAAGCAGGTTCTGCACTGACAGCAGAAAGCCTGATGCAGGGCTGAAACTTAGGAACTATGAGATCATGACCTGAACTGAAGTCGGATGTGTAACTGACCAAGCCACCCAGGCGCCCCTTGAACGGACAGGTTTTCTCAGAGGGCGTCTGTGAAGGTCATGCCCAGCATAGGGAGTGGAGAGGTAGGAGGGTGACAAGGGGACCTCCACAGAAAGGTGGCCCTGCACAGGGTGCCGTAGTCTCAGTGGGGGAAGAAGGTGCAGGGTGGAGTCTAGTAAGGAAGGCGTCTCTATGGGGCAGGGGACAGAGATGAGAATGGGCAAGTGGTTACACAGAGGAGGATCGATCAAGAAAATAACTCCATAAAAGATAATGGGTAGCAAGATTCTCACTGCCAGGGTTACAAATATGGAGACCCCTTAATGATAAATCTCGTGTTTAATTAGAGTTGGAAGTATCGACATGAACTCATAAACACAGATGCAGAAATACCCACTTATGGAGTAATTCCCTCCCTCTATTCACTGAGAAGGTCCTAGAAGTAATGATAAGTCAACAGTAAAAGCAATAGCAATGAGCCCAACCCAGAGCCCAGATCTTGGTTTCTAAATACTATCCTATAACAAAAGGAATCAGGGCAACCTGGGGGAAAAGCATGAGACCAGGGCTGAGGCAAGGAAAGAACAATGAAAGCATGAACATCTTCAGAGAGAAAAAAAATGAAGTGCTCAAAGAATGATGGGCATATAATAAAAGGACAAAGAAGCCAACTTGACACTGATTCCACTGCTCAAATTGGGGACAACTGGATAATCAAAACATATAATGGTAATAACAGATTATAATCCTTTATTTAGTTTTTTAATTTTTTTTTAATTTTAGAGAGAGAGAAAAAGAGAGCAGAGGAAAGGGGTAGGAGAGACAGAACCTTTTTTTTTTTAAATGTTCATTTATTTCTGAGAGAGAGAGAGAGAGAGTGAGTGCACATGCACAAGTCGGGGAGGGGCAGAGAGAGAGAGGAAGACAGAGGATCAGACGTGAAGTGGGCTCTGTGCTGACAGCAGAAAGCCCGATGTGGGGCTCAAAGTCACAAACTGTGAGATCAGGACCTGACCCAAAATCAAAAGTTGGACGTTTAACCGAATGAGCCATCCAGGTGTCCCCAGATTATAATCCTTTAAATGAAATAGGAAATCATGAGTCTGTACTGATTGAAATATATATATATTACAATACGTTTGAAATGGTGTAAAGCACAAGAAATTTACAGTATGAAAGTACACCTCAAAATACAAAGAGAAAAAATAAAACTTTGGTTAATTTATAGGTAATATCACCAGTACAAGGACAAACAGAAATTATGTATCATCTACAAGGATGTAATGAAAAGAACAAAGCATATCTTCTATGATATTCCTTTCAAACATACAAAACTTGAATCTAATCAGTTGAGGGGCCTTCTTCAAAGTAAGCAGTTTATAATCCATAAAAGTGTCAAGATCATAAAAAAGAAAGAAAAGCAAAGACTGAAGACCTGTTCCCAATTGAAGGAGATGAGAGACTTGACAACTAAATGCAAAATATGATTCTTAACTGGATTCCTGTGTTATTAAAAAAAAAAAGGTGATGGGACAATTAACAAAATATGAATGGGGTCTGAGGAGTAGATGACAGCAACATTAACTCCTGATGCATTCCAGTATATCAAGGTTGATTTCCTGAGTCTATAACTGTATTGTGATCATATGTGATTATATGTGATCACCACCTTCTCTGTAGGAATCACACTCCTCTAGGGGCACCTAGCTGGCTCAGTCAGTAAAGTATCCAACTCTTGATCTCAGGGTTGTGAGATCAAGCCCCATGCTGGGCACAGAACCTACTTAAAAAAGAAAAAAGGAAATCACACTCTATACTAGCTATGGAACCTTAGATAAATCCCAGCTTTCTGAGACTCAACTTCTCAGCCATAAAAGACGGATATGCCAACCCCATCTGCAAGAGCAAATGTGATAATTGAATGGGATGATGCATGTGAAAACATCCAACAGCATTTGGCATATGATAGACAATAAACTGGGTTCCTTTTTTATAGAAAACAAACTTATGGGGCACCTGGGCAGCTCAGTAGGTTAAGCGTCTTGATTTCAGCTCAGGTCATGGTCTCCTGGTTCATGGGTTCAAGCCCCGCATCTGGCTCTAAACTGATAGCGTGGAGCCTGCTTGGGATTCTCTCTCTCCCTCTCGCCTGCCCCTCCTCTGTTCTCGTTCTCTCTCTCTCTCTCTCTCTCTTCTCTTTCAGAAATAAATAAATATACATTAAGAAAAGTAAAAGATTTACTTTTATAAAAGCTTCAGAAAAAATTAAGGCTTACTCGGCAAGAATTTAAAGGCTAATCTAAGGGCACCTGGGTGGCTCAGACAGTTAAGTGTCCGGACCCTTGATTTCAGCTCAGGTCATGATCTCACGGTTCATAAGGTCGAGCCCTGCACTGGGCTCTTTGCTGGCAGCACAGAGCCTGCTTGGGATTCTCTCTCTGCCTCTCTCTCTTGCCACCCACCTCCTCAAAATAAATAAAGTTAAGAAAAAAGGGTTTAAACTAAAATCACACTTGTAAGTTCATAAAGGGCAAAACATAAACAAAACAGCCAGCTCCCATACTGCTTATAATACATTTCAAAGGCATTTTACCCAGTCGGTGCTTACCTTAACATGCTGTCGAAGACGGTACAGCTGCGGGGGTAAGGGTAAGCCCCCCACCAGGAGCACGGTTTTCATGCGTGGCAGCCCACTCATCAGTTCCTTGGCTTGGCTCTCTATCTGAATGGCTAACTCTCTTGTGGGTGTAAGAATGAGTGCAGATGGAGTTTTGCTCTGCAAAGATTGGGAAAAACAAGTCTAAAAGCGCTGGCAATTAATTCCTGTGGATGTGGACTAAATCTGCAAAGTGATGCTAGGAGCGTTCCCATCAGCCCAGCTGGATATGCCCCCTCCTGCCTTCTGTTCACTGCAGATGTTCCCTCCCCAAATTACTGTCAATTGAATCCATTTCTTATAAAACACAGATATACAATGAAAGATCAAAACTAGGGCCAGGGAGAGGTACCCACAACAGGAAAGTGGGGGAAACAGAAAGTTGGCTCCCAGTCTAATAGACTGCAATCTCCAGTCATGCTCCTCTGAAGAGAAAACCCCGAAGATCTGGTTAAAGTTTGGCATTCCACCCTTGAGACTTCCTTCTCGGCTCTCCTGTGGGTTCACTGACTGTTCTAAGCGCCCTATTTCCTGCACTATCGCTCTATTTTGGACACCCAGTGGGTTTTACCTATATTTTGAACATGAGGTGCTTTCTTTTATTTTTTCCTCGCATTGTCTTCTACAATTCTTAGTTTCCCAAATTCTCCTTCTTTACTTCTCCTCTCTTTGCCTACAGTTTGCACTGGTTTCCCTTCCTGCCCTACTCCAGGCCTCACAAATTTAATAGAACTTGGCAAACATTGTTGGTTAAAGTAATTATGTTGGGGGGTGCTTTATATACTATAAACTAACAAGTAAAGTAAGGCAGCATTATTTTAAGATGCACCAGGAATCACCTCTAAGGGTATCTTTTGAACTCTACGATAGTGTTCTAACTTCGGTATAAATCAGTTTTTTCAAAACACAAAATCCAAGGAGGCTAAATTGACACAAAAATTGTAGGTCATCCAGTCAGCAGGATTTTTTTCCCCCAAAGCAAAAGCTTACTTCTTAAATAGAAAATTTGTTGAAAAGAAAATATTTTGTAAGGAGGGCAATTTTTAAGACCTTCAAGGGAAAGATCTTTGGTTCAATCTAATCAAAGTAAAATTCCAGGGCACCTGGGTGGCTCAGTTGGTTAAGCATCCAACTTCAGCTCAGGTCATGATCTCATGGGCCCTTGAGTTCAAGCCCCACATCAGGCTCTGTGCTGTCAGCTCAGAGCCTGGAGCATGCCTCGGACTCTGTGTCTGTCTCCGTCTCTGTCTCTGTCTCTCTCTCTCCCCCTCCCCCGCTCGTGCTCAAAAGTAAACATTAAAAAAAAAATTTTTTAAAGGAAAATACCCTAAAATTATGTTTTTCATATAAACTATCATCAGAAGCCAAATCACTAGGAGCACTAATGACTCAGATTATAGTTCAGTTTGCAGCTTTAACATAATCAAGGCTGCAACTTGGTATGTCCCTGACTTGTTTCTGAGAGTAACACATGTGAACTCTTACCTCACATAAAGCTCGGGTGATAACAGGAAGAAGAAAAGCAGCTGTTTTTCCAGAGCCGGTGTCCGCACTGGCCAGGATGTCTCTTCCCAGGAGTCCCACTGGAATCATCTGCATTTGGATGGGGGTTGGAACTTCATAGCCTGATTTCTTCAGGTTGAGATTTAAGGCCTCAGGGAAACCACAATGCTCGAAGTCAATAATAGGTCTGGTGACATCTTGCCCTTGAACTACAATACCTAGCTGCCGTTTAAGATTTTCAATCTGGTCTTCCTGAAGGTTCAAAATAAAGGGGTGTTCTTTATAGACATAAGAAGCATGAAGGGGAGACTCGGGCTCAGAATCAGCTTTCTGCGGATTGCTGAGCTTTAACCTCTCTTCCTTTTCCTTTACTTGTAGAAGATGTTTGGCCTTACACTCTAAACTACACACGTCTTCATCTGTCTTATCGCAGATGTATTCTCCGTAACGACCACAGACAACACAGACAGGTTCCCCAGGTTCTGCCCAGCGCTGTGTTTTGGAAAATGACTTGACAGGCTCTTCAGAAAGATCTCTATCCTTGGCGTCCTGCTCAGGTCCAACCAAACAAACCTCAGCCAACTGGCCAGCTGGACCTGGGAAAGGGCACGGTTCTGCGCTGTGCCGGTCGGATGCCGTGGCCTCTTCTGCAACTAAAGCATCAGCTGGATCCTCTCTGCCTTCATCCAGCTGAAGGTCTTCTGCATCTGGTTTCATTTTCTTAGCTGCACAACTTTTGCTGTCATCATTGGCATTCCTCTTGATTTTTAGAGATCTTGGAACAAACATCTTCCAAAATTCTGTTAAGGAAATTTTATCAGGAGATTTATTTTACCCCAGTGAAGAATAAAATTCACATATAAAGTCCGGCTATCTTGGAGTCAGCCTAGGGTCCCTGGGCTTTGCCTGAAAGAATAGAGGAAGTCATCATGACACTACTTAGAGCAAGCTTTTCTGCCATTCATAAATTTCCTCTGGTGAAAAAAAAACAGCCTCTTTTCCTTACACATGGGAGTGGTGAAACCTTGCATACTGCTTAGCACAGCCTTGTGCCTACAGCCTACCGCTGTTTACTGACTACCTGCACTTTAAAATGCCAAATATTATAGAAATTCCAGAGCAAATCCTTTTATGACATTTCCCAAAACAGCAGAAATACTTCACAATTGGAATCTTTAAAATCAAAACCACAAAGCATAGAGAAAAATGCTATTTTGATGTCATAAGTAACCTGTATGTATCTGTCTACATTCCAAAGGGCTTAGTGCTTCACCTGTTAACTTTATCTTCACAAGCTTGGAAAGTAGGTTAGCAACCCCCATTCCTCCACATACATAGCTATTTATCATGCTGCATTATGTATTCTATTATAACGGCTTGTCCAAGCTCACACCATTCTCAAGTGTCAGAATCCAGGCAATTCTGGCTCCAGAGCGCAAGCTCTCAACCACCGCTATGCCTATTTCCACCAGAAATGTTTCTGCGAAATTACTGTGGGTTGTGAAACGCTTTTAACTTAATTTTGAGCCTATTAAATATACTAATATACATTTTTCTAAAAAAAAATTCTTAGGAAAAATTACCAGGTCCAATTTTTCCAGAATAATTCCAACAAAAATGCAACTGGAGTTCTAGAATTACTATCCCAAGTCTCCGCGAATGTCAAGAAGGTGGGGAGAGGGACGGCTCTAGGTCAGCAGGGAAGAACTCGGGAACTCAAGGTCCTCAAATGGCGAAACGGAACCGGCTCCGGCAGGGAAGTGGGGGCGGCGCGGCGTCCCAGTTGCCAGATCCCTCGGGTGGCGCGCTCCCAGGCCCTCCCCTCGGGCGTTGGCCCCTCACCCCGCCCGCAGCCCGGCTCCCAAAGGCGCCCGCACGTCACCGCGCTGCTAGGAGACGGGGAAGGCGGGGCGCCGGGTTCAGGCTGGAGGCCCGGGACCCAGCCACTGCGAGGGTGGGAGGGGAACTGCCTCCGAGCGGGGGGATCCTACCGCCGCGGCCTAGCGCCCCGCGTCCTAGAGGCGAGGGAGCTCTACGGGCCCGAGCTGCCGGGGCCCGCGGTACGCTCACTCGCGCAGACCCGGGGCGCGTCCGCTCCCGCTCGGGGCCGGCTTCCCGCTCCAGGCGCTGGGCCCAGTTTCCGGTCGACAAGCCTGGACCCGCTCGGCCACACTACGGTTACGAAGGGCCGTGCGCAGCGCAGACTCCACTTCTCCGGGTTTTGGAAGGAAGCCGCGGCGCGCCTCGGCGCGGCGGGGAAGGCGGGGCTACCGCCGGAGGAGGAGCTTGGCTAGTAGCTGGCGGGGGCGGGAGGAACGAGGGAGGGGCGGGGCCCGGGAAGTGTCGCGCGCCTTTCCTTGCCCTTCCCGGCGCCCGGCTGCCGGTAAACTTCGGAGGGTGGCTGGAGCTGGCCGGGTTCTGCAGGGCGGGGCGGGTTTGGGGATCCTCTTGGAAGAATTTACGTAATCGAGTGGGCCAGGACTGGTGAAAAACAGTCCGCCCGGAAAGACTGAAGCGGGTGGCGCGGGGGCCTGGTACGCTTAAAAGTGTGAAGTCTGAGTGTAGAAGGGAGGGGCAGAGGCCCCAGAGGCCTGAAAACCCTCTCTGCTTTTAGCTGGCAAAAGAACTCTAAAACTAAATGGGGTAAGTTTAATGTGATGTATTTGATACACAGGATAATATTTCTATACTACCATACCCCACCCATCAGCAAACAGAAGATAACACAAGTCACGGTTTTTGGTCCCAGTGGATTGCCATTTCTCTGCTTTGCCAGACTCTGGAAGCTGGTAGTTAAGAGATTGGATGGGAAGAAAGGTGGAGAGGAAGGAGGAAAGCCCAGGTTGCCGACTTCAAAATTTTTCTGAATTGTTCAAAAATACTTTCAGTCTAATATTTGGTGCATACGAAATAATATTTTGAACAATTACGTTAAATTTTAAAGCATACTGATAATAGGAAAGTCTGACTCCACCATGTTATTAGTACAAGCATATATCCCTTCGTTTCGGATTCAGCACCTTCCCTCAGCGATCACCATTCTGGACTTAGTGTGTCCTTGCCATTTTTAGTAGTTTTATCATAGTTGGATGCATTCCTAATTGATATACTGTTTCCTTTTCCTTCTTTTTGAGCTTTATAAAAACAATATATATCTAGCCTGTGGGGTTTGCTTTTATCATTCGTTTCTCTGATTCATCCAAGTTGTTAAGCATAAGCAAGCAGTAAAACATTCATTTTTATTGTTATAATATTTTGTATCTGTAAAGTTGTGTAGTTGTTATCCACTTTCCTATGGACTCTTGAATTGTCTCCAGTATTTTGTATTTATTAGAGGCAAATTTACCATGAAGCTAATGAAATTTGAGCTTCAGGGCCCCTCACTCCCATGGGACCCTTCCAAAGCCCTCAAGAGGAGCCTTGTCAGTGTCTTCACATGGTCATATGTTTTTGTAAAATCTTTGAAAGAAATATTTAAACCACGATGGATTAGGACCACTTTTCTCTTTATACTCCAGGGTTCCCTTCTTCAACACCTCTCAAGTTGGGTGGTGATAGATAGCAGCAAGCATTTGGGGATCTAGCCAAGGTGGGTTGAGTTGCAGATGCATTTACTTGAGTTCAGTGGACTGTATTTATGGGTTTGCAGTCTGTTAATGTTAGGCTATTGGTTTCCATCTCAGAGTAGGAAGGTGCAGGGACAAATGTCATATCAGGATATGAATATGTCCTATAGCATCCAGCACCAGAAGTATATGCACGTGACAGGAAGAAATATAGTTTGAAATGGAGGGAGCTAGAAGCTGGTCTGTAAAGTTATTAGATCTGTAAAAGTGTAAGCAGAGAATGGAGTTCTGACCCATGCTTAGTCAAATGGAAATTCTCTCCCATCAGGAATGTATTTGTGATTATATCATAAATGCATTTTACATTTTCCCTTTATTGATGTGAATCATTAAAAGTAAAGTTTATCAGAATCCCTGAGTTTGTAGGTCAGGAATTCTGTCCAGACTTTTTTTATATCCCAAAGATTAATAATTTTAAAAAACCCAACCATGTTAAAAGAAAGACTTAGCCTTTTTATTTTCTCTGTATAAACATTGTCATGAAGAGGGATCAAAGAGTATGCAGTTAAAAAAAAAGGAAAAGGTATAGAGGTGCATAAAACACTTAAAAAAATAGTACGGTACTTTACTGGGTTTTGTCACATTTGCAATGTATTGTGATTTTTCTGCAATGATGTATCTCATGCTCTCACAAAACCCAAATCTTCCCCTGGTGATTACTAACAAGGCTGGTGGGAGCATTCTGTGCAGATCTTCTGTGGATGTGCCCGAGTCTCATTTGAACCTAGGAGCACCACTGCTAGGTCAGAGGCTTTGGGGTATTCGACTTTAAAAGATAAGGCTGATATGTTTTCAACGTGGTGGTACCAATCTGCTCATCAGCCCTTTCTTACTACTCCACATTCTCTTCAAACCTTATGATTGTCAGACTTCTTAATTTTTGCTAGAATAAATCAGTACCATAATGTTGAGCGTTTTTCATATGTTGATTATCCATTCCTATTTCTCTTCTTCTTCTAAGGGTTTTTCTTTTCTTTTCTTTTTAGTGCTTATTTATTTTTGAGAGAGAGAGACAGAACATGAGCAGGGGAGGGGCAGAGACAGAGGGAGACACAGAATCCAAAACAGGCTCCAGGCTCTGTGCTGACAGCTCAGAACCCAACACAGGGCTCTAACCCACGAACCATGAGATCATGACCTGAGCTGAAGTCAGATGCTTAACTGACTGAGCCACCCAGGCGCTCTGAAGGATTTTTCTTTTTAAAAATATATTCTTAAGGGGCACCTGTGTGGCTCAGTCGGTTGAGCATCCAACTTTAGCTCAGTTCAGGATCTCACGGTTTGGGAGTTCGAGCCCTTTATTGGATGGGCTCACTGCAGTCAGCACAAAGCCCACTTCCTGACCCTCTGTTCCCCACCCCACCCCCGCCCCTCCTCTGCTCACACTCTCTCAAAAAGAAATAAAATATTTAAAAAATAATAAGTAAAAAATACATTCTTGATACCAATCGTTTTGTCAATTGTATGTGTTGGAAATATTTTCTCCCTGTTTATAGCATGTGTTTTCAAGCATTAAAAACTATTTTTACTCTATTTTGGAAAAAAAAACCTCAACCTTATAGAAAAGCTTCAGACAAATACAGTGAAATCCTGTGTACATACCGTTTTCATCAATTCACAGTTTGCTACATTTGTGTATAAAAGAGACAATATATACATCACTTTTGCTCATCTATTTGAGACTAAGTTGTAACATGTATCCTTGAAAACAAAAATATTATTTTATGTACCCATTTCCAAATTTAGATAGTTAACACTGAACCATTTTCAATTTTAGGTAGTTTAACACAGAGAGAATACTGACATCTAATTCACAGTTTATATTGAAATTTGGCCAGTTCCAATAATGTTCTTTAGAGCAATTTTCCCCCAATTCAGTCCAAGATTTTTTAACTTTATGGAATCTCTTGATGAATAAAAGTTCTTAAGTTTAATGTAGTTGAAAGTGTCCGTCTTTTCTTCTGTAGTTTACAACTTTGGCATCTAGGAAATCCTTGCCCTGCCTTGGGCAGGGGGGCGGGAGGGATGAATATGTTTTTCTGGTGGTGAAAGCATTGTGTATGATACCATAATGGTGGATACTGTCATTAGAGATTTGTCTAAACCCACTGAATGTATCACACCAGTGAACCCTAAGGTAACTATGGACTTTAGATGGAAGTGATGAATCGGCAAAGATTCATCAATAGTAGCGAACATACCACTCTGGTAGGAGATGTTAATAAAGGGAAAGGCTATGCATGAATGGGCAGGTAGGTCTATGGAAAGTCTCCAGAGGGGCACCTGGGTGGCTCAGTCAGCTAAGTGTCAGATTTCGGCTCAGGTCATGATCTCTGAGTTCGCAAGTTCCAGCCCCACTTCAGGCTCTCTGCTGTCACCACTGAGCCTGCTTGGGATCCTCTGTCTCCCTCTCTCTCTCTGCCCCTCCCCCAGTCTCTCTCCCTTTCTCCAAAATAAAAATAAACATTAAAAAAAATTTTTTTTAAAGAAAAAAAATTCGTGCCTATCCTAAAGCCAGGCAATTCCTAGAATTTGGGAGGAAACATTAAAAGTTTTGCCTTTCAGGGGCACCTGGGTGGCTCAGTCGGTTGAGTCTGACATCAGTTCAGGTCATGATCTCACAGTTTGTGAGCTTATGCCCCCTGTCGGGTTCTGTGTGACAGCTCAGACAGAGCCTGGAGCCTGCTTCTGAGTCTGTGTCTCCCTCGCTCTCTGCCTCTCATTCCCCATTTGCACTCAGTCTCTCTCTCTCTCTCAGAAATAAACATTTAAAAAAAATTTTTTTAAAGTTTCGCTTTTCACATTCAAATCATTAGTTCACACAGAATTGGTTTTTGTTTGATATGAAATAGAAATCCATTTCTT
The DNA here is from genome assembly GCF_006229205.1 of Suricata suricatta. Classification (NCBI taxonomy): domain Eukaryota; kingdom Metazoa; phylum Chordata; class Mammalia; order Carnivora; family Herpestidae; genus Suricata; species Suricata suricatta. The sequence goes on from NC_043702.1 coordinate 146,784,743, forward strand.
TGTTTTTGGAATGGCCAGCCAATGTTTCCAATACCATTTATTGACTAGGATTTCTCCAGTGATCTGCAATGCCATCTCTGGTCATTTATCAAGGTTTCATAATGTATAAGTCTGTTTCCAGACTTACTATTCTCTTCCAAGCTGTCTATCCCTGTGCTAAAACCATTCTGTCTTCATTTCTTTACCTGTAAAAGTTTTGCTATCCAGCTGAGCAAGTTTTTTTCAAGAGTGTGTTGGCTGTTGTTGGCCCTTTGTTCTTACTTACATACACATTTTAGAATCAACACACCAGTTTCCACAAAGTCCTGATGTGATTATGACTGGAAATATATTTTCTGTACATCAACTCATGGGGAAAATGGACATTTTTACAATATTATCTTCCTATATATCTCTAGTTTTTTAGGCTTTCCTTAATGATTTCCATAGAAATTTCTAATTTTCTCCAAAGAGGTTTGTCTATCTTTCATCAGATTTATTCCTGGATTCATTATACTTTATATTATTATTGTGAATGGTCTTCTTTTGAAAACATGTTTTTCAATTGTTTGCTGATTTATAAAATAAAATTTATTCATTTTTATAAGTTTATATAATTTAATTTTTATAAATTTTATAAATCACTTTGCTAAATGCTTTTCACATTCTAATAATTTTAGTTTCAGCTTTCTAAAAATAAGTAATTTTAAGTAATAATAGTTTTGTTTTTCTTTTCCTTTTCTTCCTCTTACTTTAACTGTGCTGGCTAGAACTCCAGTGCAGTATTAAAAAATGTGATGTTAGTAGACATTCATGTCTAGTTCCTGATTTTAAAAGCCTTTAAAATTTTTTGAATAAATAATAAATAAATAAGAGCCTTTAATTCACATAGTCCTCATTAAGAATGATGTGTTTTGAAGGTTTCTTAAATTTCTTCCTTCATCTATGGATGAAAAATTCTGTAGGATATCTACAGGATGAAAAATTCTAAGTTTTTCTAATTTCATCATCTTTGCATTCCTAAGATAAACCTTTTATATACCTCATATTTTATGTTAACATTTTTTAATCTGTGCTTATAAGTGAGATTGATCTAGAATTTTCCTTTTTCACACTCTCCATGATTAGACAGGCATCAAACACTCAGTTGGGGAATATTTCCTTGCCCCTATTATCTGGAATAACATATATAAGATTAAAATAATCAAGGGGCACCTGGCTGGCTCAGTTGGTAGAGCAACCGAGTCTTGGTCCCCCAGTCATGAATTCAAGCCCTACATTTGATGTGGAGATTACTTAAAGAAAAAGTTGTTGTTTTTTTTTAGATGGAAATAATCTCTGCTGAAAGTTTAACAGAATTCCCTCTAAATTATCTGGGTATGAGGGTTTTGTTGTGTGTATGGAAAGATTGTTACACTGAGATTTATTGTCTTTAATAATAATAGGACTAGACTGTAGTGTGCGCGCGGGCACACAGAAGCAGGGACGCGAGGGCAAGGGAATGAGGAAAAGAAGAGAGAATCAAAGGCTGGGAACGGGAGGGACCACAGGAGCGGTGCCCACATTGCCGCTTTATTTCTCACATGCAAGTAATTTTCTACAAACGGCCACAGCTAAGAGAAGGGTTTTTTCTAGACAAAACTTTTCCTGTTCTCACAGTTATTGTTACAACATTTTCCTGGGAACTTTACATCTCTTCTAATTGTTACTATAAGAGTGCCAAAGCGTGAAGGACATTTGTACCATAACATCTTAACTCCAGAAGCTTGAAGAACTTTGGTGCAATAACATCTTAACTCAAGTGAATTAACCTCTGAGGACCTGGATCAGCCGCAAGGGCTGTAAGGGCACCAGAGCTTTGCTCCATCACACTCTCCTTACTGGCTCCTCGCTGCTGCTTCCCACACTAGACAGCCTTTCTCAAGGAATTCTTGAATCGGTTTTGTTAATTTATATTTTTAATGTCTTTTTCAACTGTTTTTATATTTATTTTTATAAAGTTTCTCATTTTTGGGTGCCTGAGTGGCTTAGTCAGTTAAGCGTCTGACTCTTGGTTTCCATTGAGGTTATGATCTCAAGTTCATGAGTTCGAGCTCCACATCTGGCTCTGTGTTGACAGTGCAGAGCCTGCTTGGGATTTTCTCTCTCCCTCTCTCTGCCCCTCCTGAAGTCTCTCTCTCTCTCTCTCTCTCTCTCTCTCTCAGTTCCCTCTCTCTCTCTCAAAATAAATAAATTAACTTTAAAAAGGTTACTCATTTTATTTTTTAAAAAATACTTGTTTAATATGTAATTATGCCTCTCATTCTTTTAACTTCTTTCTCATATTTTTCTTAATAAATTTCACCAGAAAGTTCACCTTACTGTACAATTTTTTTTTAAATCAACTTTTGGCCTGTTGGTCATCTTCTCTGTCATATGTTTGGTTTTTCTTTTACTGATTTCTGTTCTTTTTTCCTCTTTCTCTCCCTCTTTCACTCCCTACCTCTTCTCTTTTCTACTCTTTTCAGATTATTCTGTTGTTCTTTTTATAATATCTTTCTAATAAGCTTAGCATATTTTTAATCTTTCTATTTTTCTAATGAAGCATTTAAGGCTATAAGTTTTCCTCAAATTAGCACTTTTTCTGCATCCCACAGTTTTGATACATAGCATTTTATTCAGTTCTAGTATTTAAAATTTTCCATTATTATTTCTTCATTAAACTATGAGTTAAAGTATTTTTAATTCAAAATATTTTATATGTATATTTTAAAAATATGTATTTATTGCATTGTGGCCAAAAAGAAATAGGACATTAGTTCTTCAAAATATCTCGAGACTTGCTTTATGAACTAGTCCCTGGTCAGTTTTTACAAATATTCTAAGTCAGACAAGAATGTTTTTCTTTTTTAAGTTTATTTATATATTTTGTGAGAGAGAGTGAGCACACGTGTGCGGAGCATGGAAGGACAGAGAGAGAGGGAGAGAGAGAATCCCAAGCAGACTCCATGCTGTCAGCACTGATCCCAATTAGAGGCTCAAACCCACAAACACATGAACCATGAGATCATTACCTGAGCTGAAATCAAGAGTTGGATACTTAACCAACTGGTGCCACCTAGGTGACCCAAGAATGTTTATTTCTTATCAATAGAAAGCTGCGTATATCAAATAAATCAAGCTTAGGAGTTCACGTTCAAATGTTCATGTTCACATTTGTCCATCAGTAGGCCTCTTGCCCATTGATAGTAAAAGAGTTCAGTCAGGCTTCCATCATGCTGGTGGATTGGTCTATGTCCCCCTGTCGTTCTTGCAATTTTTGTTGTGTGTATTTTGGGGCTGTTTTAATTTTGAATCAATACTTGTAAAGGTATTTAAGCACTAACGTCATAGAGTCTTAGATCTGAATGCACTCACTGGAGCGCAGTCACATCCCCTGACACTCCTCATGCCCGTGCAGGGGGAACGGACAACCACACAACCAACAGACTTACCGAATCCTTTTAGAGGCAGCCGAGCTTCCTACCTTATAGGGCAGCCCAGTTCTTCCCTGGAGATCTTTGCTTGATTATAGTTCCCACTTAATTAGACTCTAAGACCAGGCAGTATGTAAAGCATTTTACAAACATCACGTTTAATTCTCTGTACAATCTTATAAAGTAGGTGGTTTATCCCCATTGTACTATGAAGAAGTAGAGTAATTAAGTGACTTGCTCAAGGATGCACAGCTAGTAGTGGAACAGCAGGAATTTAAGCCCAGGTTTGTCTCCTAAACCCACTAGACTGCACTTCAGGTTTTGTTTTTTGGTTGTTATTATTTTTTTTTTAAGTAGTCTCTTCTCTCAATGTGGGGCTTGAGCTCACAACCCAGAGATCAAGAATCACACGCTCTACTGTCTGAGCCAGCCAGGCGCCCCCACACTCCTAACTTTTTAATGTTAGGTCTCAAATCATGTAGCTCTAACCACTATTGTTAATGTTCCCAGCACTTCCCAAATCCTTGGAAACCTTAGAAGTAACTGCAGCTAATGTTACTTCTAATGATTGTGTTATTTATATGTTACAGCTAATGGTTGTGTTATTTATATATTTTGTGAGAGAGAGTGAGCACACATGTGCATGAGCATGGGAGCTTTGGCCCTTTGCCATATGCCTTCGCATATTTTTTTTAGATTTTATTTTTAAGTAATCTCTGTGCTTAACATGGGGCACAAACTCATAACCCCTGAGATCAAGAGTCACACACTCCCCCCACAGAGCCGGCCATGGGCCTCACCTTCATGTATCCTTACTACTACGTTCAAAACACTAGTCAATCCTTACATGTGGGATGCTTCCTTCTTCATGCACAGCCTAGTGAGTTACAACTCATTTTCACTCCTGAGTCAGGCCTGCTGGATGAAGCCTAGTATTTAACATCAAGCCCTTTATCTTCCAGGGTTTATAAGTCAAACTTCAGAACTATGCAGGTCTCAGATGTAGTTCTTTACTAAAGAGCTCAGGGGCACCTGGGTGACTCAGTCAGTTAAGCGTCTGATTCTTGATTTCGGCTCATGGGTTCGAACTCCACATCGGGTTCCTGTGTGAGTGCAGAGCCTGCTTAGGAGGCCTCTCTCTTTCCCTCTCTTTCTGCTCGTTTTCTCTCTCTCTCTCTCTCTCTCTCTCTCTCTCTCTAAAGATAAATAAACTTAAGAAAAAAAATAAAGGGCTCAGATTCAGATTTCCTTTTAGTTCTCCCAGAGCACAATCTAATCAATCTAAACAGCTATTTCAGTTTTCTTCATAAAAAGTCTTCACCAACATGGTTTTATGATGGTCTTTGAATCATGGGACCACAGGAAGCCTTCCCTATAGTAGTGCACATGGAAATCGCAGATGGCATTACTAACACATTGCTATTACGCACTATGCCTTATGGCAGGGAGGGACAGGAAAGTCTCCAGGGTGACTCAGTTAGACAAGAGTTGTGGAATGCATACATCCTCCATAACCGTTCTGACAGTTTGCCTGAAGCTGTGTCCTAGAACAGGAAACGCTGCAAAAATGTGAGCTGGCCTGTATGTTATTCTCAGGTGCTGTTGAGACATGTACGGAAATAATAATGCCTACCATTCCTTCATCCCAGGAACCTTCTGTCTCTCACGCCTATTAGTTTATAGCTACTCCTTACTCTTTTAATATGGGAGGCTTGGAAAACCTGTATAAACTTACGTCTAGGTAAGGACAGTCAAGCACAGATTGACAGTGACTGGCTGTCATTGATATTTCTTTCACTTGTACCATCACAGTGAATCAGACCACAGCTCAAACTCTACAGCGCTTTCCTGATACATCCTATGACAACACCTTCAAATTCTAAAAATGGAATTATTTACTCATTCAACAGATCTGTGGCATCTACCACGTGGCAGACCCAGGGAATATAATGATGAACAAGAAAGACGTAGTCTCTGTTCTCACCCCAGCTTACAGTAGACGAGGGGAGACAATTACAGAGTAGTGAGGGCTATGTATGATCGGGGAAGCACAGAATGACCTAGGAATGTATAGGATGGGCACATAACCCAGACTTGAGGGCTCAGGGAAAATTTCCCAGAGGAAATGCCATCTAGGGTGAGATCTGGGGGCACCTGGGTGGCTCAGTCAGTCTTGGTCCAACTTCTACTCAGGTCATGATCTCATGGTTCATGGGTTCAAGCTTCATGTCAGGCCCTTTGCTAATAGCTCAGGGCCTGGAGCCTGCTTCAGATTCTGTGTCTCCCTCTCTCTCTACCCCTCCTCTGTCTCTTAAAAGTTGGATAAATGTTGAAAAAAAAATTTTTAAGTGAGCTCTGAAGGCTGAATAGGACTTGGAACAATTAAAACAAAGAAAAGAGGAGGGAAAGGCCCAAAGGGTGTGGCACATCCAGGGGATTGAAAGGAGTCAGGTGTCAGTCTACTCAGGTCAGGTTATGCCGCAGTAACAAATGACCCAATACCTCAGTGGCAGTGGTATATAACAACAGAGGCTTCTTTCTCATTGCTGCTGCAATGTGGAAGAAAGATTGTAGGGGATGCTATAAACTGGGAAAAAAGACTGTAAAACTGAAGTAGGAAGGCTAAGGCATGATTCAAGCCAGAAAAGATGGTAGATTGAACTAAGGCAGTGGCAGTGGAGATAGAGAGAAATGGATAGAATCAAGAGATTTGTAGAAATTAGAGTTAATAGCTCTTCCTGAGTGATTGGATATGGAGCAAGAAACAGAAGTCACAGTTGACACTCAAGTTCAATATATACTATGTAGCTGAATACTAACCATGAAGCATAACATGAAGATAAAAGCTTTTATAATGAACTTAATACAATAGCATGATATCTGATCGTTTAGGAAATATCTTCCTGCTAATCTCAAATACATCATGGAGTTTATGATCTCAGTGATCAATATTATTCTTTCTGCCCAAGTTCCTAATACAGATACATTCACAGAAGTACAAAATTCTTAACAATGAAGATTGTGGGATGCCAAATTAGGAGATGCCTTGTTAAAAGTATGTCTATTTTGTCAGTTAAGCATCTGACTTCAGCCTAGGTCATGATCTCACAGTCTGTGAGTTCGGACCCTACATCAGACTCTGTGCTGATAGCTCAGAGCCTGGAGCCTCTTTCGAACTCAGTGTCTTCCTCTCTCTCTGTCCCTCCCCCACTCACACTCTGTGTCTCAAAAACCAAAAACAAAAAAGAAAAAAATTGTTTAAAAAGAGTATGTCTATTTTACAACTCTACATTCATCCTAAAACTTGAACTCACAAAGATGTCATTGGGCAGTTAAGGAAAACTACAGTCTTCTTTTGTAAACCTTCGCAAAGGGAAATACATTCAGGTTTTACTAGTTCAACACTGTAAGGCTTTCACATTCTGAAAATACTACATACGAGAGGTATGACCATCAGAACACTTAGAAACCTGCTGCCAGTATGGATTCATTTTACAGAGGAAAAAATGCTGTGCTGGATTCTCCTTTTCAAGATTAGGGATGTTGTTGGGTCATTAAATTCTCAAAGAGAAAGAGTAAAGCATCTTAAGTTTTTCCAAGGCAACTCTAAATTTCTCAGCAGTGGACAAATTGAGAGCACCAATTCATATATATCTGGCAATAGCCTCTTTAATCTGGCAACAGCCTCTTTTTCTTCTAACTTTACTTGTCCAGCTTCTCTCACCATGATCATTTTTTTTCAACCATACAGGGGCTGATAGTCTATTAATGTCTCTATTTTCTCCCAAACTTCTGCCATCTCTGTCTTCCTTTTCTATCTTATGCAATTTAGATTCTGTACTGTGAGGGTTAATTTCAGCAAGCCTACAATAAGCCTGAGCTATTTCACTGAGATCAGAAATGTATCAGAATTACACAGACTCCTGTCAAGACATGAAATGTGCTGATTAATAGTGTTGTTTTATGATCAAGAGTCTGAGAAGTTGATTCCCTAGCATATGACCTTAAGAAAGTGTTGTTTTCTAATCTTCATGAACTCAAAAATTTAACGTATTTGATGCATTTCAGTTCATGTCACTAATATTTCTTTCTGAAGCTGAAACTGTGCCATCTTTGACATGGGAACCTCTTCAAGCTGGCTTATGGGTCCTTTAGACATAATCAGTCCCATTAGTCTTTGTTTCCTGGTTTTCTGGTATGACAGAGCCTAGTCTAGGCTCATCTTACATATTTTTTCCCAGATTGGGAAGATATTTCTGCCAGGAACCTGGTTCCCTGGGCTCCCTTTAATAGAAAATGATATTTAAAGGCCACAGTCTAAGCATTAGGATTGCTAATTGCTACTAACTTGATTATTATCTTCTAAACCTTTTTAGTGAACTGAGCCAAGATATTCTTCTTATACTTCTTTTTCTCCTCCTTCTCCTCCTCTTCTTCCTTCTTCTTCAAGAAAAAATTCATGGGTTCGTTCAATTCAAATTTAGAATTACAAGATTTTTATTTAACTTTTTTGACTTTATACTGGAATCATTTTGGGGGCACCTGGGTGGCTCAGTGGGCTAGGCATCCTGCTTCGGCTCAGGTCAGGATCTCACGGTTCGTGGGCTCCAGCCCCGCATCGGGCTCTGTGCTGACAGCTAGTTCAGAGCCTGGAGCCTGCTTTGGATTCTGTGTCTCCCTCTCTCTCTGACCCTCCCCCGCTCGTACTGTCTCTGTCTCTCAAAAAAAAAAAAAAACATAAAAAAATTATACTGGTATCATTTTTATACTAAGAGTCTTGGTGTCTAAGAATATTAATGTAATTATTTATTTATTAAAAATAAGATTTGAATAGCTTCAGAATGACAACCAAAATGATTACTAATCATATGATTACTGAGAACAGTTTTAAATGTCTTTCAAGTTTAAAAAATTTTCACATCTATTCCGGTAGGTATGTATAGTCAAATTATTGTGTTTTAAACCTATGTGAAATAATTCCTCTCTGTGTGGCTAAGACATGAAATCAATGCACAGGTGGCCTCATTTGTTTCATTTTGCTTTTGAGTTTTAGGAATTGTGTCTCTTTTCCATTTTGATTTAGTGCTGTTTTGTAATTGTGTAAAACATTTACATCGTTTGAAATAAAATCTAAAACATGGTGTATATTCTCTTTTTTTAATAAGCAGTTTGTTGTTATTGTTGTTGTTGTTAATGTTTATTTATTTTGTTTATTTATTTTGAGGGGGGCAGGGGCAGAGAGAGAGAATCCCAAGTGGGCTCCGCACTGGCGTGCAGATCCCACACAGGGCTCCAACCTACAAACTGAGATCGTGACTTGAGCCGAAAGCAAGAGCCAGAGATTTAACCAACTGAGCCACCCAGGCACTCTTCAAAAATAGTGTATGTTCTGAAAATTTTAGCTTTTATCTTTAGTTCTTCTGTCCTATTCCTGCCTTCCTCACAGGTTATTTTTATTTTTAGAAGGTCTATTTATTTTTGAGAGAGAAAGAGAGAGCGTGCACACGTGAGCAGGAGAGGGGCAGAGAGAGAGAGGGAGACAGAGGATCTGAAGTGGGCTCTGCGGTGACAGCAATGAGCCTGATGTGGGGCTTGAACTCATGAGCCACAAGCTCATGATCTGAGCCAAAGTCAGACACTCAACCGACTGAGCCACCTGGGAGCCCCCTGGTTATTGTTAAAATAAAAAAAAATTATTTTGTCTGTCCTTCCAGCTTTGAAAATATAAGCAAATACTTTATATATGTGCACAAATATATACACCCTTTCAGAGAAACAGTAGCTGCAAAAGACACTTTCTGTACTTTGTTTTCACTTAGCAGCATATCCTAGAGATCACTTCACTCTTTCTATTCTTTCTATCACTTTATTCTGTCTATTCTTTTCCTTCCTCTATTGGGTGTTTGCACTATACTTCTGGTTTCCTGTTGACAAACATTTGAGTTGCTTACAATTCTCTGCTGTTTAAGGTAGCTCTGCAATGTACAGCTTTCCAGATGCTTTATTAAGCATTTACAAGTCTGATTATATTTCTGATCATATTTCACTGAATCTAGACCTCCGTTGATTGTAAGAGGCACCATTGCTTTATGTGACACCAAGAAAGAAAAACATCCTGTCAAATTAGTCCTAAGATACGTCTCAGTTTCAGAGATTTAAAATGGGGGTGGGGGGGAGTGTACTTCTTAAAACTTTAAAGCCACAGGAAATGGCCACTAAGGAGCATGTGCATATGGAGAGAAGGGCCTGAGGACAGAGACTTCTGGCAGTCCAGCATTTAAAAGCTGAGCAGCAGGGCGCCTGGGTGGCTCAGTCGGTTGAGCATCCAGCTTCCGCTCAGGTCATGATCTCACAGTTCGTGGGTTTGAGCCCCATGTCGGGCTCTGTGCTGATGGATAGCTCAGAGCCTGGAGCCTGTCTTCGTATTCTGTGTCGCCCTTTCTCTCTGACTCTCCCCTGGTCATGCTGTCTCTCTCTCTCTCTCTCTCTCTCTCTCTCAAAAATAAATAAAAATATTAAAAAAATAAAAAAGTAAAAGCTGAGCAGGAAAATAACCTGCAAAGGGTTTGAGAACAGACTTCATTGAAATAAAAAGAAAACCCAGGGACTGTTTTGATCTAGAAGTCAAATGAAAAAAAGCATTTCAAGAAAAAGAGAGCATGTCCATAATGCCCAGAGATTCAAGATAACAGAGAAGTGACCATTATATTTGGCAGGAAGAAAGCTGTTAATGACCTGGACAGGAGGAGTCTTGCTGGGGGGATGACTATGGAGAAAACGTGAGAAAACAAGGTAAGTCAGTGATTAAGGTTAGTTAACTCATGAAGTTTTGTTAAGAAGAGAACCAGAGACGCTAAATTAGAAATAAAGGACAAATGGGTCAAGATCATATTTTTCCCTTATAGAAGGTCTTATGTTATATTGTTTGTGTGTGGAAATAAACCATTAGAAAGGGGGAAATTGACGATATATACAAGAGAGGCAACAATTGCCAGAGCATAGTCCTTGAAGATGAAAAAACTGCATAGAATCCAGAACACAAGTGGGATTGGCCTTGGAAATGAACTGGGACAGCTGGTCCATAGAATTAGGAGGTAAAGCACATGGGCGTATATGAAGGTAAATTGTAGTCTGAGTGGTTGTAGTTGTAGTTTGGGTTGTCTGCTTAATCTTTAAAAAATTTTTATGTTTATTTTTGAGAGAGAGAGAGCGGGAGGGGGGCAGAGAGAAAAGGGGACACAGAATCCAAAGCAGGCTCTAGCCTCTGAGCTCAGCACAGTGCCCCATGTGGGCCTCAAACCCACAAACTGTGAGATTATGACCTGAGTCAACGTCAGACTCTTAACTGACTGAACCACCCAGTCTTCTCCTTTATTGTTTAACTTTTTATGACCATAATTTAGGAGACTTCAAAAGATAGAAGGTGTCAAATAGTCTTTTTGAAGAGTGGGAAAGAGAACATTGCAAGACATATAATAGGATTGTTAACCAATACTAAGCACGCAGTTGAGATTTGGGGCTAGTGGACATGGTGAATTAAGACCAGCTGAGTTCTACATAGCTGCTCTAGTACAAACCCAAAGTGGGCAGATTGTTTGGTATAACCAGAGCTGGGAACTTTCCTCATGAATACAACAGGCAGAACTCAGGGAAAAGGTGGCAAGGATTTTAAGGATATCTTTAGGAAGAAATTATAAATGTTAACTGTAGACTTTTGGCAGGGTGAAGAGGAGGATGTGATGATATAAGTAGATGATTATAATTGAGAAAATGATAGAATTTATGGACGAGAGTTCTTGATGAGGTCAAAAAATTGCTGGAGCACCAGTTCTAGAGAAGGGGAGCCAGAAGGATGGGTGATGGTGGCCAGAGAGTGGGATTCTTGAAGTCAGAATGTCAGAGGTAGTGCAGTGATTGTCACGACAAGGCAAACAATGTGACCATGGATGAGTAAGTCTGGTAGAGGATTGGATTTTTAGAGGCTGAGAAGGCTGAGGAGCTGAGGGGCGCCTGGGTGGCTCAGCTAGATAAGCGTCTGACTCCAGCTCCGGTCGTGATCTCGCAGTTTGTGAGTTAGAGCCCCACAACGGGTTCTGTGCTGACAGCTCAGAGCCTGGAGCCTGCTTCATATCCTGTGTCTCCCTCTCTCTCTGCCCCTCACCCTGTCTCTCTGTCTCTGTCTGTCTCTCTGTCTCTAACTGTCTCTCTCAAAAATAAATACAACGTTAAAAATTAAAAAAAAAAAGGCTGAGGAACTGAGACACCAAAGCATCAAATAGACCATCCATGTGAAAATCTAAATTACTAAAAAAGAGAAAGAGAGAGAGAGAGAGAAGATAAAAGGAGAGCAGTGAACCAAGGGGGATGAGGACTATTTAGGCTTTATGTAAGGCCTGGGGCCTTTGACTCTTTGGCTTCCTGAGGGGAAGATATTTCCAAAAAAGAAAGGGGATGAAACACAATATGAAAGGAAAAATCTAAAATATTTTGTCCCAATCCAATTTTCTGGCATGGCAGCCTGACTGTGAACTTCAAATACATTTTACTCTCAGCCAAACCTGAGCATCATTTCCCTAGAAGGGCAAAAAGAGAAGGGGACCATAATGAGAAAGGAGCATAGATTTTAGCCCACAAAAATCTCCATGTCTACATATATTCTTTCTACTCCCATCCAATTTCATCCCCTGCTAAAAGTGTCCATGCATTTCATTCAATTCTCAAGTGAACATAATCCCAAAACATCAAGCAACCCCAAAGATCAGAATGTGTTACCAGTAAAGGGAAGACAAGAGCAAAGCAAGAGTCTAAAGAGTCTATGGCACGATAATGATAATGATATAATAATAACATCAATAATAATAGTGATTGACATTCATCGAGTACTTTCTATGTGCCAGGCCTCACGCAAGGGAAAACATGCCCTCAGCAAACTTCATAAGCAGTCGGGTCTGTGTCAGTGAGATGGCTCACAGGGAGTCCATAGGTGGACACTATTTTCAACATCTAGCTTTTATTTTCACGAATCGTCTCACCAGAGACCAAACAACCCTAACTATATGGATCAAATTTACTCTCTGGATGCGTATGACTAGCCTCAACCTCGATGACCATATCAGTATAAAGTAATCAAGTGAGGCCCTGCTAGAACTGGTCACCATCTCTACGAGTCTATACCAGTTGGTTACTTCATTTGAAATGTTTTCTTCCAATGGTAGTCTACTCTGTGAAGAAAATAAATCAGTACTTCATACAGGAAAGAAAATAACATTTAACATTAAGATTTTTAAGACATGTAGGGGCACCTGAGTGGCTCAGTCGGTTAAATGTCTGACTTTGGCTCAGGTCATGCTCTCGTGGTTCATGAGTTTGAGCCCCACGTCAGGCTCCATGCTGACAGCTCAGAGCCTGGAGTCTGTTTCAGATTCTGTGTCTCCTTCTCTCTCTGCTCTTCCCCTGCTCACGCTCTGTCTCTCTCTCTCTCTCTCTCTCTCTCAAAAATAAATAAACATTAAAAAAATTTTTTAAGATAATTAAGACAGGGAGAAAAGTTTATTTGACTTTTAGTCAATCCATCAGAAGCTATTCATTTTGAGATTCCTTCTTCTTGTATGTCCACAATAATATGTGAATGCAAAATTGGTCAAGTTTTCAAAATAATGTCTACCTTTAGTAAGGGTGTGGAATGCTGATTCTCTTGTACATTGCTAATCAATTAATACAATAACAGTATGTATCAAATGCTTATGAATATTCATACTTGCCAATTCCCTTTCTAGGTTTTTTTGTTATAAAGTAATTACTGATACAAATAAAAGTGTATTGCGATGTATTGATTACATCATTTGAAAATAATATTATTCTGGTCTCAGCCTAAATATTCACTCAAAAGGAATTCATTCAACTTATCATTATACACGTATACAGTGGAAAATAATGCAACCATTGAAAGTTACGTTGAATATTTAATGAAATGGGAGGATACTAATGATCTATTAAGAAAAAAACAGGCTGGGGCACCTGGGTGGCTCAGTCGATTGAGCGTCCAGCCTTGGCTCAGGTCATGATCTCACGATTCATGGGTTCAAGCCCCATATCAGGCTCTGTGCTGACAGCTAGTTCAGAGCCTGGAGCCTGCTTCAGATTCTGTATCTCCCTCTCTCTCTGACCCTCTTGTGCTTGTACTGTCTCTCTCTATCTCTCAAAAAAAATTAAAAAGAAAAGAAAAAAATAGACTAAAAACTGTATACTTGGTATGATCCGATTGTCTTGAAAAAACAATATATAAATAAATATACAGTGAGGAAAAAATGAGGAAGGATTCATGGCAAACATTGGTAGTAGTTACATAAAGATAGACATATAGCTCAGTGGAATAGAATTAAAAGTCCAGAAATACATCTTTACATTTATGGTCACTTGATTTTCAAGAAGGGTGCCAAGACAGTTCAGTAGGGGAAATAGTGTTTTCCACAAATGGAATGGAGACAACTAGATATCTGCATACAGAAAAATGAAACTGGATCCCTGCCTCACACCATATACAAAAGTTAACTCAGAATGGATACACACAATGTAAGCTCTAAAAATTTTAAACTCGGAGCCTGGAGCCTGCTTCAGATTCTGTGTCTCCTCCTTTCTCTATGTCCCTCCCCTGCTCATGCTCTATCTCTCTTGCTCTCAAAAAGAAATAAGACATTAAAAGATTTTTTTTAAAGGGCAAAGGGTTTGAATAGACATTTCTCCATAGAAGATATACAAATAGCCAGTAAACACATGAAAAGACACTCAAAATCTTTAGCTATTAGGGAAATGCAAATCAAAACCTTGGAGGAAAACATAGAAGTAATCTTTGTGACATTGAATTAGCCAAAACTTTCTCAGGTATAATACTAAAAGCACAAGAGACAAAAGAAAAAAATATAGATAAATTTAAAACTTTGTGCTGGAAATGGTGTCATTAAGAAAGTGAAGACAATCCTAGAATGGGAGAAATTATTTGTAATGCATGTATCTAATAAGACAGTTATATCCAGAATATATAAAGAAGCTGTATGACTGAAAAAGAAAAGGAAAAAGAACCTAATTTTTAAAAGAGTAGGGGTACCTGTGTGGCTCAGTTGGTAAGGCATCCAGTTTCAGCTCACGTCATGATATTGCAGTCTGTGAGTTTGAGCCCCACATCAGGCTCTGTGCTGACAACTCGGAGCCTGGAGCCTGCTTCAGATTCTGTGTCTCCTCCTTTCTCTATGTCCCTCCCCTGCTCATGCTCTATCTCTCTTGCTCTCAAAAAGAAATAAGACATTAAAAGATTTTTTTTAAAGGGCAAAGGGTTTGAATAGACATTTCTCCATAGAAGATATACAAATAGCCAGTAAACACATGAAAAGACGCTCAAAATCTTTAGCTATTAGGGAAATGCAAATCGAAACCTCAATGAGATACCATTTCACACTAATTAAGAAAAAGGAAACATTTAGTGTTGACAAGGATGTGGAGAAATTGGAGGCTTTGTACATTGCCAATGGGAATGTAAGTGGTACGCCATCATTTTGAAAAACAGACCGACGGTTCCTCAAAATGTTAAACATAGAGTTAACACATGATCCAGAAATTCCCCTCCTAGATTCCAAGAGACTCAAGGCAGGTGTTAAAACAAAAATTTGGACATAATATTCATAGTAGCATTATTCATGACAGTCAGAAAGTGAAAACAACCCCACATTCCTTATTAATGGATAAACACAATATGGTATATCCATACAATGGAATATTACTCAGTAATAAGAAATTAAGTATTGATACATGCTACAACTTGGATCTTGAAAACATTAAGCTAAGTCAAAGAGGTTACTCACAAAATGCAATTTTATTTATTTGAAATGTTCAGAATAGACAAATCTAGAAGGACAGAAAGATTAATGGCTGCCTAGGGCTGAGGAGGGGTAATATTGTGTGGTAGAGAAAATGAAAAATGACTGCTAATGGATTTCTCTATAGGGTCATGAAATGTTCTAAAATTATATTGTGATGATGGTTGTACAACCCAGTAAATATACTAAGAGGCATTGAATTGTGCACTTGACATGGGTGAATTGTATGGTATGTGAACCCCAATAAAGCTTTTATTTTTTTAAATGTTTTTATTATTGAGAGACAGAAAGAGACAGAGCATAAGCAGGTGAGGGGGAGATAGAGGGGAGACACAGAATCTGAAGGAGGCTCCAGGCTCTGAGCTGTCAGAACAGAGCCCAATGCAGGGCTTAAACTCACAAACGGCAAGATTGTGACCTGAGCCAAAGTCAGAGGCTTAACCAACTGAGCCACCCAGGCGCCCCCACAAATGACGCTTTTAAAAGTGTTAACACGGGCACCTGGGTGGCTCAGTAAGTTGAGCCTCCGACTTCAGCTCAGGTCAGATCTTACGTCCATGGGTTCGAGCCCTGTGTCAGGCTCTGAGCCTGGACCTGCTTCCAGTTCTGTGTCTCCTTCTCTCTCTGCCCCTCTCGCTCTCATGCTCTGTCTCTCTCTGTATCAAAAATAAATAAAACATTTAAAAAAAAAGTGTTAACACTAGTTTGGATGATGGGCTTATGTTGATTTGATCGTTTTGTTCATAGGGAAAGAAAAACAAAGTTATTGGCTAAATGGTTTATCTCAACAAGATGACTTCTTAGCCTTTAGTATAGAGGTTCATGGGTTTATGACCATTCATTCTTAAGTTACATAATTGTCCTTGGAAGAAATCTGCTCCATTCTCCCAAGCCATTTCCCTCATCTTTTTACTGTTCTCTACTGTAAAATAGAGGAAGTCTTTTTTTTCCCCCTTCAAATAATGGAATCTGTGGGTGTTTCTATTTTTCTCACTTTGTGCGGTGATTCATTTCAGGCTGGATGCCTTTCCATTTTTGACTTTTCATTGTTTGCTGCATTGCAAGAAACTTCTGCACTTTAAAATCTTAATTTGGATGGTAATACATTCAATGTGATTTTGCAAATCGAGTTTTAATACTTTAAGCCACTTTAGCAGATTGCATTCTTGTTCCTTCCCCTACCCCACGACCAGTTATCATTTGGTTATAATCCCTTAGCAGTGATAAATACAAATAGCAATGAATATTGCAGTTTTTTAAAAATTTCAATTTGATAGTATAATGATATATTGTAAGAATTAAACATGTGTTTAAACAGATTATAAATAGTCTGCAAGATTGTATAAAAGTATTTTAAACATTTGGGGATTTTCTCTTATTGTATATAGCATATGTTAATAGGTTGATTAATCACTTTGCTGCAAGTGGGTGGATCAATCAGTATCTGATAACTTGGCTTAAGGAAAATAACAGTCAATTCATACTTGCTTAGAAGAGATCTACTCAGTTAAAGGGCAATATTGCTTTAAGCAGAAAAATACATGAATATGTTATAATTTCAAATTCCTTTCTGACATAGACCATGAAATTAGAAATGACTACATTAAAATTGGAGGCAACACAGACCACAGAATCTGAGATAATTCATAGAAAAGCCCTTCCAAAAGTGAAAAGCATTATAAAATATAAGATATTATTAGTAGTACAATTATTATTACATGAAGCAAGAAGATATATGCTCTCAAAAAGCATGAAAAGAAGCCCTCACAAAAAAAAATTTCAAGTTTAAGATCTTTGTTTATATTGTGGTTGTGTTGCATTCAATGTTCTAAAGAATAGCAGGAGTTCTACACAGGCCCCTGAAAATTGGAAATGATGACAGCCTTTATTTGTATATCAAAGGATGGTTTCATCTAATCACAGGGTCTGGGGGCGCCTGGGTGGCTCAGTAAGTTAAGCATCTGACTTTGGTTCAGGTCACTATCTTGTGGTTCATGAGTTCGAGCCTCACATTGGACTCAGTGCTGACAGCTCAGAGCCTGGAGCCTGGATTCTGTGTCTTCCTCTCTCTCTGCCCCTCCTCCACTCACGCTCTGTGTGTGTGTGTGTGTGTGTGTGTGTGTGTGTGTGTGTGTGTGTGTGTGTGTCAAAAATAAATAAACATTAAAAACATTTTAAACACAGGGTCTGGAGCTAAAGAAAGAAAAATAAAAAGATTTTTTCGGGGAAACATGCTGGTTTCCGTGACCACTTACATAAATAATCTTTTCAATATTAATTGATCACTTTTGACTTCCCCTGAATTCCAAGGAGGGTACATGATGGCAGGCAGATCCAGAACTGTGCTAGAAACCGCTGTCAGACAGAGCATTAGCTCTGGAAGGGCTTCAGTTGTGGCAAGAGCCAAGGATGTCATTGTGTTTGTACCCCTTGGAGACTATGCTTAAGCAAAAGACTGGTGGAGTGAGTGTCAGGGAAATGCTAATACAGTCAAATACAAGATACATGTTTTCACTCAGGGTTATTACATAATTATTTTGGAGGGGGAAAAATCAGGCTCCATCAGAGTCCTTCACGGACATTGCTTGCCTGTTTCCTGTCTGCCTTACCACTCTACTGTAATTCCTTTAAGACAGAGGTCCTGGGTTCTACTTTGGATTTCACCTTTGCAATACTTGGCACATCAAAATATGTCTTTGAATGACTTACAAGGATTTAGGGCATCTGGGTGGCTCAGTCGGTTAAGCATCCAACTTCGGCTCAGGTCATGATCTCACAATTTGTGGGGCTGAGCTGTCTGTGCTGACAGCTCAGAGCCTGGAGCCTGCTTTGGATTCTGTCTCCCTCTCGCTCTGCACCCCCCCCAAAACAAATAAACACTAAAAATTTTTTTGAATGACTTATAAGGATTTAATACTCTACTAAATTATCAGTTTAAATGATCTTCCAGCTCAAGGTAACTGTGGCTCTCAGAGTAGTGAAAGCTGTTAGGAAGTGCCATTTGCAGATATTTGGGGGGTCAAGAGAGTTCCTGGACCCTCATATTTTCCATCTTAATAATGTTTGTCCCTACACCTAAAGTACTTTTTATAAGGTTGAGTCATACAAAACCTCACACTGCCAGCCTGGATGGCACGTTTCTCTGTAAGGTGAAAGAATTAGAGAAATAGTCCATTTGGATTCCTCCAAATAACAACATCTTGAAAACGCATTACAAATATTTCTGGATTAGACTTCGAATTTGAGAAATGTGAAGAAGCTACATTTCCTGAGTCAAATAAAATTTTTCTATAAATGTGGCAGATGCATCTTTACCTCACTTGCTTACATCTTTACCTAAGTAGGCCAGTATCAATTTGTATGTCTATAATTTCTTTTTTAAATTTTGTTGGGACGCCTGGGTGGCTCAGTCGGTTAAGCGTCCGGCTTCCGCTCAGGTCATGATCGCACGTTCGTGTGTTCCAGCCCCGCGTCAGGCTCTGTGCTGACGGCCCAGAGTCTGGAGCCTGCTTCAGATTCTGTGTCTCCCTCTCTCTCTGCCCCTCCCCGCTCATGCTCTGCCTCTCTCTGTCTCAAAAATAAATAAAACACTAAAAACAAAAAATTTAAAATTTTGTTAATACTTATTTATTTTTGAGAGGGGGCAGGGACAGAGAGAGAGATGGAGACACAGAATCAGAAGAGGCTCCAGGCTCTGAGCTGTCAGCACAGAGCCCGACGTTAGGTTTAAACTCATGAATCGTGATAGCCTCCAAACCTGAGCCAAAGTTGGACGCTTAACTGACTGACCCACCCACGCACCCCGTCTATAATTTCTTAATTTTAATTTTTCACCTTGTTACTAAAACAAACAGTATTTAGTTTACTTTTCAGTGACTTGCAAAAACAAACAAACCTGTATGCTATGACCTGAATGTCTGTATTCTCCTAAAGTTCATGTGTTGAAAACCTAATGCCCAGTGTGATAATATTAGGAGGAGAGGTCTATGCAAGGTGCTTTGGGGCATGAGGGTGGAGTCCTCATGAGTGGGATTAACATGTTATAGAAGAGACCCTACAGAGAGCCCCTGCCCCTTTCAGCATGTGAGGACACAGGGAGAGAACCAATGAACCAGGATGTAGACCCTCACGATATACCCTTTATTGGTGTATGTGGGATGATAATCTTGGACTTCTAGTCTCCAAAACTGTGAAAGTAAATGTCCATTGCTGATAGTCTACCCAGGCTGCGGTATTTTGTTATAGGAGCTGGTGTGGACAAAAACACCATGGTGGCTTAAATGTGTAATACAGTAGGATATGGACTTGGTTTCCTTTTACGATGTAAAAATTTTAAAAAGAGTGTATTGGTAATCATTTTACCTAGCGTTACTTATGTTCATCTTATAGGTAGAGAGTGATGTGGATAACAAAGGCAGAAGAAAAAAAATTAAACTTCTTTACAACTTATAGCCCAGCTCCTTCCTCAAGGAGCTTAGCTGCCTCAATGCAACCTTAGCTTGACATTAACCCTAATTCCAGAGTCCTGTAAAAATCTTTTTGGAAACTTCTTTATCTCTACCTTCTTCCTCGCCCTGCAACCAGGATATGTGTTAGCAATCATCTTCCAAGCAAATGGCCCACTGATTTACATCCGAAGGTCCTCATGACTCAGGATTTACTGGACAGTAGTAAATGATTTTATCCTAACAGAAGCTAGCTCCTCAGGATCCTGGAAAACTTGCTTCCAAATTCTGTAGAAATTGTCACTATCCCAAACCCCCTCCCAACCTGAAAGGATATGATTAGTCATCCCTCAGAACCCCAGTGCAGCTGTTCTGCCTACAGGTCCTGTCCTTGTGCTTTAAGAAAACCACCCTTTTTGTACTGAAAGCATCTCAAGAGTTCTTTCTTGATCATTCACTCCTGAACCCCAACATTTCATGTCAGATAGATTTCATGATGATGGAAAAAAAAAAGGCAAGAAAAAAAGAAACCACAATGAGTCATCTTTGGAAGATGCCAGAGAACTGTGACATAAGAAATATGTACTGGATCTGTGCACTGGGTTCCTGGCACAGAGCTCCGAAAACCCTAGAAATTTCCTGAGCGATAGGAGAGAGAGAATCATCTTTTGTTCTTTTATAACAAGCCCTTTTCAATTACACCTAAATTGATGTTAATGATGTGGCTTTGAAAAACCCTTACCTATGGGATTTCGGAGGACTGGTTGTCTGGGGAACCAACCACCTGATTGGAGGGTCAGACTTTTAGCACCACTTCTGGCCTTGGGGGATGAGAGAGAGGCTGGAGATGGACTTAATTATCAACGGCCATTTAGTCAGTTATGCCCACAGAATGAAACCACCATTAAAAATCTAAACAGCAGGATTCAGAGAGTTTCTGGGTTGGTGAACACACCAGAATGCTGGGAAAGTGATGTGTCCAGAGAGGGCATGGAAGGTCCACACTCCCTCTCCACGGCTGTTCCATTTAGCTGATCCGAGGTCTGTGAGTCACTACAGCAAACCATCAAACCGGAGGGGAGGGTTGTGAAAACCCTTGATTTGTAGCCATTTGGTCAGAAGCACAGGTACTGTAATCAAACTAACATGAATTTCCTCCTTGGTGAGGCGCTGATGGAAACTACGCTAGGTGAGTTATTGCACAAAGGAAACTATTCGCAGCAATAAGGAGATCCCCAGGATAACTTCCAAAGCTGCTGTGTCTCCCCAAACAGGGGTAAAGGGGTTCCTTTTATTTAGGGTTAGGATGAATATTTGTTTGTTTGTTTATTTATTTATTTATTTATTTATTTATGCTTGAGAGAGAGAGAGAGAGAGGGAGAATCCCAAGCAGGTTTCATGCCTAGTGCAGAGCTGGACATGGAGCTCGATCCCACAACCCTGAGATTATGATCTGCACTAAATCAAGAGTCAGCTACCCAACCAACTGGCCCACCCAGGCACCCCTAGGATGAATATTTAGATAGAGTAGCCTTGTCATCATATGTAGAGGTGGGCATAAGGTTGCACATGAGCCTTCAGGAAGCATGCCTATTACATACATTGTATGTTATGTAAATGAGGCTTGTACTCTTCCTTGGGCCGAGATTTTGGTATTATAATGAGCTAAAGGGAATTGTGGGTCAGTCTGGAGGTCACTGCTTGGCCCATCTGTGTAGACACGGGTTGGGGGCTTAGTTCAAACTAGTCGGGGAGTCTGGGCCAGCTAGAGCTCTTCCGCCAGGCAGTAGTTATTGCTTGAGGGGTAATTTCAGTTTCCATTATGGGGTGTTATGCCCAGAGAGTCTTTTGCCTGAGTTAAGAGATAAATGGGACAGAAGAGCTTAAGAAAAAATAGGTGACAAAGGTTGGTGGGTACATGCAGGTAAACAATAAAGGTTGAGCCTTGCGGACTAGCTGGTATCAGTACCTGAACTTTGCATCTAGATCTGAAGTTGGGGACAGTCTTGTGGAACTGAGCCTCTAACCACTCTGTGCTAAGTCTGGGTAGTTAGTGACAAAATTGCTCCCCCCACATTTAGCCTTGTTGAGAGGAGAAAGAGCAGTATTTTTCTTTTGGGAACCAACTTATAATTCTAAAACTTCATAAATAAGAAGGAAGAGTCAAACAATTGCCTGTCTTTCTTGTACAAACCATATATGAAGGCAACCATTAGTTGATGAAATAAAGTTTCTTTTTAATAAATGAAGCAGGCATAATAGAATTACAGTATCACTGTGTGGGGACCTCTAATGAAATAATGGATGTAAGAAAAGATCATCAATGGCTCCTAAAAGCATTAGAGGAAAAACTGACAGAGAACTTGATAGTGCATGATTCACTGGCTTTGCCTGAATCTGCGGATCAAACTTAGCATCACAGAGAGAGGCAATCAAATATTCTGTGCTTTCTGATGAAAGGGCCCAAACCGCTCACAAAATATTCATGCCAACAAATCAAACCTAACTCTGATTGCGCCTGAAGATGTATTCTTTTACAGACAATGTAAGACACAGGAGTCCTTTAAACAACATTGGTGGGATGCAATTAGCAGAATTCAGATCTTAGATAAAAAGGAAAAATGACAAGGAAAAAAAAGGGAGAACGACAGAAACAGAGGAGGAACCCAGTCTAAAAGAGACAGATAAACTAAATGTAATATGCCACCCTTATTTGGTTCTTGATTTAAACAAACTGATTGTAAAAAAAAAAAAAATTTCAAGAGCTGCCAAAATGTCTGTCCCTAGTAAAGGCAAAAACAGGATCACAGCCCACCTACTCTCATTGACTTTTGTTGGTGTCAATCCTACCATTACAAAGGGGTACCTCTTAGTTAACCCTTCTTGTCTTGAGTAGAACACTCCCAAAAGTCAGCACATTAAACCTCATCAATCACTGAGTCTCAACCTTAACTGAGTTTGTGAGCTCATTTTCTCAAGGGCAGGCATCCGTAAAGCACCTAAATCTTAAAAATGATGATACTTTGTTTAAAGTGCCCAGAAAAGGGGAGATCATACAAAGAAAGGGAAAACTCCAAAATCAAATATCACAAGCTTCACAAATTTACTGTCATCCTTGAGCTTTAGACGTTTGGTTTTTCATACCGTCAATTCCAGATAATCGGCTAGTAGAGGTGGACTACAGCACAGCTTGGATTGAGATGGTGACATTTGGTTTTTTGTTTGTTTTGTCCTTGGTTTTTTTTTTCAGAGTGTTTTAATATGAATGACTGAGAGTTTAGAAGACCAAATATTTCCAACCAAACAAGGAAGCCATTTTGTGCAGTTTAAAAAAAGTTTTTAACATTTATTCATTTTTGAGAGACAAAGAGAATAGAGCATGAGTGGAAGAGGGAAAGAGAGAGAGGGAGGCAGAATCCAAAGCAGGCTCCAGGCTCTAGTCAGCACAGAGCCCGACGCAGGGGTTGAAATCACTGACCATGAGATCATGACATGAGCCAAAGTCAGACCCTCAACTGACTGAGCCACCGAGACATCCCCATGTTGTGCAGTTTTAATTCCAAGGCAGCCAGAGAGCCTCCTGGCCTCCCAGCTACATATGCCTCAGGATCACTTTTCAGGTGGATCTGAATCTTGAAATCCAAATTACAGGTGGAAAGGCCCCTTCAGCAGCACCTCTAATAAATAATCATCCACTCTATTTAAACATGTCCAAAAATAGAAAACCTCAGCCATAGTCCATATTTGGTGATGTTGGCTATGAAGTTTTATTGTTGTTGCACAAGAACACATCTGCCCATCTCCAGAGACAGCACTTTAATTCTTGAAGACGGCTTTCTCATCCCCCCTAAGGCATCAAACTCTTACCTGGAGTCTAGCGAATGTGGAAGCAGAATGAGGAGAATGCCTTCCTTTTGGGCAATATCAGCACGTTAGAGCAGGAAAGGCTAGTAGTTTGGAAAAGTGTTAACTCTTGTGATGCCTCATTGAAATTAAAAACTTATTTCAGTGGTTAAAAAGAGAGCATGCATGCTAAAATCTTTTTAAAATGGTTGTAAAGCCATTATTTTAAGTCTTCCCCTGGTTAAACATTTCTTGCTCTTTAAAATGTTGGCAATATGTATTAATATATATTTACTATAATATTTAATAATGTATATCATTTAAAAATATATAAGAAATATATTTTATATTATTAATGTAACTATATATGTAATAAATATATATTGATATAAAAGAGTAACCAAATCCACTTTCCCTTTTAGGATTTGACATGGAAATTATACCCATCACTTCTATTCGCATCTTTCTGGTTTTTGGTTAGAACTTTGTGACGTGGCTACCCATCCCAGTAAGGGAACTGAGAACTGTAGTGTTTATTCCGGGTAGCCATGTGCCTGGATAAAGATTTCCTTAAGAAATTGGAAGAAGACGGTTAAGCATCTGACTTTGGCTCAGGTCATGATCTCATCACGGTCCATTAGTTCGAGCCCCATGTCAGGCTCTGTGCTGACAGCTCAGAGGCTGGAATCTGTGTCTCCCTCTGTCTCTGCTCCTTCTCTACTAGCACTCTCTCTCTCTCTCTCTCTCTCTCTCTCTCTCTCTCTCTGTCTCTCTGTGTCTTTCTCTCTCTCTCAAAAATTAGTAAAACATCAAAAAGAATTTTTTAAAAGAATTTGGAGGAAGAGGAAAGTGTATAGTGGGAAACTATTGACAGTCTTTGCTCCAATAATTCTAAATAAAAGCTATCACTGTATATCACAATGATCATGTGTCCTAAACTAAGAGTTTTAGTGAAATACCCAAATATAGGTAATATATATGTGATGGACATTTCTTCTTGGCTGCCTAACATCATTCACTCTACTTCCAGTAACAATTCTGTTTTGTGGGGAATCCTTCTTCCTTTCAGTCGGTGTGGTTCTGTGGGTGTGCTTCCGTTCTTGGACCCAGGGGTGACTTGTGACCTAACTAGCCCAGCTGGTTAGAATATCACATTCCTTAGACAACAATGACTGGATCAGGAATGGGCACACGATTTTCATTTCAGCCACTAGAAAAGCAGACTCTCCTTTAATTCTGCAGCCATCTTGCTACCTGGAGTATGATGGTTAAAACCATTTTATTTTAAGTCCAGGATCCAGCCGTGTTTGGCATCTGCTGTACACTGGGGCTTCTAAGCTACAAGATGCAGTGAATCCTCTTTTCCATTTTTGTTTTCTTTTATTTTTATCCTTACTCTAGTTTGTAGTGGGTTTTCTGTAACTTGCAATAAGAAGAACCCTAACTGATATTCGAGACTATTTCTAAATCTCCAAAATGTAAACTTATACAACAAAACATTAAAATAATTAAAAAACTTTTTAATGTTTATGTTTAAAAGAAACAGAGAGAGAGTGTGTGAGCAGGGGAGGGAGGGAGGAAGAGGGAGACATAGAATTCGAAGCAGCTTCAGGCTCTGAGCTGTCAGCACAGAGCCCAAAACAGGGCTCAAACTCACTGACCATGAGATCATGATCTGAGCCAAAGTCAGATGCCAGACTAACCGAGCCAACCAGGTGCCCCTCAAATAATTTTAAAAAAGCAAGTAAGTTATCTGACTGGTTCATGTATTTAAATGAATGAGCTATTATCAAATAGCAAAGATACACACAAGGCATCATTGTTCCATACTGTACTTCCAGAATTTGAAGCTCTAGTTTGATTACGGGCTTCAAGAATTCTTTCTCAGGGCGCCTGGGTGGCTCAGCCGGTTAAGCGTCTGACTTTGGCTCAGGTCATGATCTCAGAGTTCATGGGTTCCAGCCCCATGACAGCTAGCTCAGAGCCTGGAGCCTGCTTCGGATTCTGTGTCTCCCTCTCTCTCTGACCCTCCCCTGCTCACGCTGTCTCTCTCTCTCTCTCTCTCTCTCTCTCTCTCTCTCAAAAATAAATTTTAAGGGGCTCCTGGGTGGCTCAGTCGATTAAGCGTCCGGCTTCGGCTCAGGTCAAATCTCATAGTTCGTGGGTTCAAGTCCCGCATCGGGCTCTGTGCTGACTGGTAGCTCAGAGCCTGGAGGCTGCTTCAGATTCTGTAGCTCCCTCTCTCTCTGACCCTCCCCTGCTCACACTGTCTCTCTCTGTGTCAAATATAAAATAAAAAAATAAAAAAAATTAAAAAAATAAAATAAATTTTAAAAAACATTAAAAAATTTTAAAAAAGAATTCTTTCTCATACATTACCAAGTAACTAATATTCCTGCAGATTCAAGAGCTTTGAAATTTGGTGATTATCAGGAATCATCCTTAAATCCTTCTGGAATGAGGTAGGAGTTTAAAGCTTTAAGAGGTATAAAGCAATTTCTTTCTCTTTCTAGTAGCTTCTTTTTAAGGCAATAGACTCTCCTTTTACACAGACTCCACAGTCTCATCCCATGGTTCTTTAAAAAGCACTGATAATACTTCTTCTAACCACTTAAAGTGAATAAATAATTCAGAATAAGATAATACCAAATGTAACATAGAACTAATCGCATTTCTTCCAAATCCCTGGAGAAATATCTTCAAAGGAAAATACTGAAGGACAATTTTGTGTATTCCTGAATGTTTCTAATATTGTCAAAATAATAAGAAGCATGCACATTTCTTTCTGTCTGTTTGGAGGAGCCGCACGTGACCCATGGGGTGGTGCTGGTGCTCAGTAGCGCCAGCGCAGCCCAGGCAGCTCCTGCAGTGTGCCAGCCCAGGGAATACGGGCCGAAAGGTCTTCTAGCACATCTCCCCTAATGTGTGATTGCATCAAAATTACCCTAGAAAGAAGAGGGGTTTTTTTTCTCATTTTAAAGATTGGCAGAGGAAGGAATTTCATTCTTTCTTAGTAACCCATGTGCTACATAATAAGCTTCACAAGAAATTAATCAACTATATTTTATCCAAATCATTTGAGCTGAAATTCTTCTGTTCTGGAAATAAAAAGCTGCTGATGACTGTCATCAGCGTGAGAGCCCTTCATATAATTGGACACCCTAATTAAAAGCCCTTCTTTTAAAATTCTTTTTATTTTAAGAGAGAGCACGTGAGCTGGGGAGAGGGGCAGAGAGAGAGAGAGAAAGAGAGAGAGAGAGAGAGAATCCCAAGACCCAGGGTTCATGACCCCAGATGATCTCAAGGGTTGGATGCTCAACCGCCTGAGCCACCCAGGCACCCCTAAAAGCCCTTCTTTGTGCTGTTTTAACTCCCTTAACCCAGTCTTTCCCAACTGGGAGTGATTTTGCCCCCAGGGACATTTGGCAAGGTCTACAGATTTCTTTGGTTGTGACAACTGGAGGGGAAATGCTACTGGCATCTAATGGGTAGAGGCTTGTCATGCTGCAAACTAGCCTGCAATGCACAGGAGAGTTCTGCATGTGCGCACACATATGCACACGCACACAGATGTGCACATGCACGTACACACACGCACATACACGTGCACACACACTCAGAAACACACTACACCCCAAAGAATGATCACAAAATGCCAGTAGTATCAAGATGGATGAACTCTACCTTTTCTAACAGTCTTATTTTCCAGAACTTTAGGATAATCATTCCAATTCTCTTTCAACCTCTACTCCAACTTACATCATCCCACTTAGATCTGGAGCTGTTAATTACATGTGACTATTACTGAAAAGTAAGAACGAATTCCTTCATGATTCCTTCAGTCCGTGATATATGTTAAGGAATGGCCTGAAGCAACATGTCCTGTGTGAAGATTATAAACACAGAACTTCACTGGGGATGTAAATGACTCACCTCAAATGTCTGTAGACATTTGTATGAACTACAAGGGCCCACAAAAAGTTCTACTCAAATAAGAAAATTGGAATATCTCAGCATGATAGAAAAGGAGAGGAGTTGAGAGCATGGGCAGGAGAAGGGTGATCTTCCTGAGCTGCGGCCAAAGCAATAACACGGAGTGATGGAAAATGGAAGAAGTAGGTCCCCGGGGCTTGCTCTTACAACTCTCAATGTAAGCAACCAAAGAGAGAGGCTAAGTAAGGCCTCCTAGCCACAGATACATTTTACTGTGGCCTAGGGACACATATCTTTTGGTAAATTCTTAAACTTCTGTAACTCTTCCGGTGTCTGTTTATTTGTAATTCTGTTTTTCAATGTATAGCAGTGAAAAAACCCTTAAAATGAAAAGACTCATGTGATTGCTTCAAAAATAGCTGGAGTAGCCCCCTGTAACCTTGGATTACCTTGGGGAAAAAATATTTCTGGAAGAAAAACTAAACTGGCCATGGCTAAGAAGAGAAGCAATCTGGGAAAGTCCTGAGATCCGCGAGAAGAAATGTGGGATGTATGCAGGACTAATGCTGGGGTTGGAAAAAGTGCTTCAAGTCTTCAAAGATGGGTGCTGAATTGTGTTTTACATAGAGCCTCATCGCGTAATACATGGTTCTCTGATTTTGATTAGCATTTTGCTTCTAACTACTGCTCTTAAATTCAAATTACAGCTTTCCAGAGGAGACGAAAAAGAAGAAGAATATGCTGAGGTTTGCGTACAGATCAAATAACCATTCCTAAAACCATAGATTCTGCCATTTGTCAAGATTTCGTGCCAGGTTTGACCTTTCTCATGCTTGATGTCTACATACAAATATTCACATTGGAGAGTCTAAACAAAAATCATTTGGTTGGTTTGAGTTCCATAAGGAATATATAAAATGTTCCTTGAGGGGCGCCTGAGGGTTCAGTGGGTCAAGCATCCCACTCTTGGTTTCGGCTCAAGGTCATGATCTCAGGGTTCATGAGTTCAAGCCCCACATCAGCCTCATGCTGACAGTGTGGAGCCTGCTGGGGATTCTCTCTGTCTCTGTCCCTCCCCTGCTCACTTCATCTCTCTCTCTCAAAATAAATAAACTTAAGAAAAATTTTTTTAAATGTTCCTCGAAATCTTAGTTCTAAATATGTCTTGTCTTTATGTTTAGATGACTTGCAAAGACTTTATTCACACACTATCCATTTCACATGAAAGATGATATGGATGAATATGAAAAACATTTCAAATTTATGCAAGGGAAAGATGAAGCCTAATGTCTCCGACATTCCCTCTACTTCCAACTCTAACTACATTCCAACTTCATCTGCCAGCCCTGTCAGGAGGCAGGGGGAACCTGGGCAGTGGGAGTCATAGGCCCGAGGTGATGTTTTCTGAAACTGTGGGTAGGACAGAAGCCGGGGGACAGGGTGGGGTAGTCCTGATGCAAAGACATGAAAATGCTACCCTTCCTTGGTAGTTGGATTTCTTGATGGTGATGTCATAATATAGTTGGCCTATGAGCAGGTTGATTTCTGCCCTGTTTAATTGTGTATATTCTCTATGACCCCAAGCACCTGGGGAGGAATCAAACTGAGGCCATGAGAAGTTGAAGAGGTCAGAGAGCAGAAGGACTTCTTTCCTTCCTGAGGACATGTCTGCCACTATGCTATCATCCAATCATTGACCACTTTCCTTCCATGTTCTCAGGGCCACTGATACTTCAGCTATTCCCAAGAAGTTAAATTCCAAAGAAATAGTACAAATCACACAATTAGATTAAGTTCCCTCATGTTATATAGAGTTGCTGGAAAAGACAGTAACTGCACACCAAACAACAACAACAACAACAACAACAACAAAACAAACAAAAAAAACAACAACTAATAAGAACCCAAAGGAGATCTAAGTGCAGCATAAAAGAGATGCCCTGAAGAGAAATCAAACCAGGATTGTCAGACTAAAAATTTAATAAAACGAAGGTCATTGTAGATACTCAATGGCAAATTCAGTGGCAGACATATCTCATGACAGAGCAAAAGTACAAAGAGATAGAAATCATAATAAACAGACAAATAAACTAAAAAGAGAAGAGATTTGGCATATAAAGCCTAAAGGATTGCTTCTAGAAGGAGGAAAATGAGTAGATGGAGGAAAGGTAATAATAGAAGAACATATTTTTGTGTTAAAAAAGACCAGTGTCTGCAAATTCAAGAGGTTTGCAAAGTTCCAGGCACAATCAATGAGAAACATACCCAGGCATATACTGGTAAAATTCTTGAACTTCAAGAGAAAGGGAAAATTTTATACATTTCCAGGAAAGGAAAAAAAGGTAAATTATAAAGAAAAATAATCATACAAGCATGTGACTTATCTTCAACTTTGGTGGCTAAAAGACAGTGGAGTAAACTACAAAGTACTGAGAAAAAAAGTACAGAAATTCAAGAATTCTTGAGGCGCCAAAGTGACTTAGTCTGTTAACCATCTGACTCTTGGTTTTGGCTCAGGTCATCATCTTACAGTTGTGGGATAGAGCCCTGCACTGGACTCTGTGCTAGGTGTAGAGCCTGCTTGGGATTCTCTCTTTCCCTCTCTCTGCCCCTACCCCATATCAAAATAAACAAACTTAATATTTTTAATGTTTATTTATTTTTGAGAGAGAGAGGGCATGCATGCACAAGCAGTGGAGGGGAAGAGATGTTAGCACAGAGCCCAATGCAGGGCTTGAACTCATTAACTGTGAGATCATGACCTGTGCTGAGGTCAGTGCTTACCCAAGTGAGCCACCCAGGCACCCTTGAAAATAAATAAACTTAAAAAAAAAAAAGAATCCAAGAATTCTAGACCCAGGCAAGTTATCATTTACCTGTTTGTTTGGAAAGATATTTGTAAGTACCTAAGGATTCAGAAAATATATCATAGACATACCACCAGTTGGGAAAAAGACCTGAGAAAGAGTACTGCCTAACAAATCAATCTGAGTAGAACTTTTATACACAGTATTAGTTATTTGCATAACAAATTACCCCAAAAACTTAGTGGCTTGAAACAACACTAAGCATGTATTATCTCTCACAGTTTTTGTGGGTCAAGAGTGGCTTATCTGGGGGATTCTGGCTTGAAGTCTCTTAAAGATGAACCCATGATGTGGACCAGAGCTGCAGTCATTTGAAGACTTAACTGAGGCTGCAGAATCTGCATCCCCACTGGGTCACTCACGCGGCCAGCAAGCTGGTTGACTATTGGTCGGATGCCTCAGTTCCTTTGCACACCAGCTCTTCTAGGACTGCCTGAGTATCCTCATGATATTGTAGCTGGATTCCCCTAGAACTAATTATCTTCAAGACAGAGGCAGGTGGAGCCACAGAAGTCACATAGCATTGTTCTATTTATTAGAAACAAGTAACTAAACCCAGCCCACAGTCACAGATAAGGGACTTGGGAGAGTCAAAAAGTGTGTGAAACCACACAGATAAAATAAAAGCTAATGGAAACACGAGGGAAAAAACCTCATAAAAATTCAATTAAATGGAGATATTTTAACATACCCTTTTCAGAATTGAACAAAATAAGCAAAAATAAAGAAATTGGAAAAAACTAATCAATATACTATATTTAATATACATACATAGACCCTTACATTTCTCAAGAAAAAAGGACATATATCTATGAAATATTTTTTTTAAGTGACTGAGAGTAAATATATTTAGCAGTATATGTGCAGGCATTGCTTAAAAATGCATTATGTCAGGTGCTGTTCTAAGTATTTTACATGTAATAATTCATTTAATTCTCATAAAAATTAATGTAGTAGAATTAAATAACTACTTGGAAATGAACAAACACACCCCCACACCCCTAAATTATCTTTGGTCCAAAGAAAGAATAAAAACTGAAATTATAAGTGGGAGTTGCTATTCATTAATGTGCACTGATAACAGCTATACTGATGTTAATGGTTAATATCTATCCTGATTGGTGGGTGTTCACAAGTACTGATTGTTCAATATTTTTAATACCAGTCCTATCACAATCTACCTATTCTTTTTAAAAAATACTTATTTTTGAGACAAAGTGAGAGAGAGAGTGAGGGAGAGGCAAAGAAAGAGGGAGACAGAGAATCCTAAGCAGGCTCCACACTGCCAGTGCAGAGCCCAATGTGGGGCTTGATCCCATGAACCATGAGATCCTGACCTAAGCTGAAATCAAGAGTTGGGTGCTTAACCAATTGAGCAATCTAGGCACCCCACATCACAAACTATCTAAAACACTTTGAAAAGAACACTGCAGAACAAAAGCTAAGAAATTTAGTAAAACCTGAACACAGAGAAAACCTGAATGTCTTTATTATGAAAAAAGAGAAACAAAAATGAAAGAACAAAATTAGAATTAAGAAATCCTAATTAATTAGTTAATTTAAAAATTAACTAAGATATTAGAATAATAGCTAAATAAACCAAAATGCAACGATGGAGTTAACATAAAGATATTATAATATAAAGATAATATAAACCTGAACATAGTGAAATAGAAAAAAATTAGTAGGATAAATAAATTCAAAAGCTGTTTTTTTAAATAATAAAGTCAATAAATTCCTAATAGAGCCTTATTAATGGAAAAAGAGAAATAGGCCAGACCAGGGATGATGAAGAAAACAACTATTTAGAGAGGAGAGATGAATATAAAATTGAGATAATATCACCCAAATTAACCACAGAAGAAACTGAGTCACCATAGGAAATTTCCAAAAGTTATTAAAGAGTTATTTAAAAGAACCAAGTTCTATAAATGTTAAAAATTGATAAATCCAGTGTTATTTAAACATTCTAAGACAATAAAGAAAATGAAAATCTTCCCAATTTATTTTATTGAACTGCTTAACTTTAATACCAAATTTGAATATATTGCAATAAAGAAAACTACAGATTAATCTTACTTATAAACCCAGTGGTTTGTGACCAAAGTTGAATCTAGGAATACAAGAATGATTGAGTTTGAGAAAATGTATCAACACAATTCTTTACATCCATAAAGGGGAGAAATATATATCTAGTTGTTTAAAAGACATTTTATCATATGCAGTAGCCATTGGTAATAAAACTATAAAGCAGGTAGAATTGCAAAAAAATAGACTACATAACAAAGATCCCAAGTGAGCAAATATTATTGTAAAATGTTAAATACTAAAGCCATGTCAATTACAATTAGAATCCAGGTAGGGAGCTCACAATTTCAAGTATCATTCAATGTTTTCTTTGAGCTGCTAGCCAATGAAAAAAAATGGTATCAACATTGAAAAAGACAAGATAAAGGTTTTTGCTACTGACTTGATTGAAACCAAAGAAACCCAAGATAATCTTGTTTAAAAAAAAAACTGTTAGAATTAATAAAAGCATTTGGTACATTATTTTAAGAATCAGTCACTTTTCGGGGCGCCTGGGTGGCTCAGTCGGTTAAGCCTCCAACTTCGGCTCAGGTCAGATCTCACGTTCGTGGCTTCCAGCCCCGCATCAGGCTCTGTGCTGACAGCCAGCTCAGAGCCTGGAGCCTGCTTCCGGTTCTGTGTCTCCTCCTCTCTCTGCCCCTCCCCCTCTCATGCTCTGTCTCTCTCTGTATAAAAAATAAATAAAAAATTGAAAAAAATTATTTAAAAAGAAAGAATCAGTAACTTTTCTCAATATTACCAACAAGTGCCAGAAAATGAAAATAGGAGAAAATTTTTCACAATAGCAACTCCATAAAATTATAAGCAATGAACTTAAAAGAAAGGCACTCTCCCTCTCAGCAACCAAAATAACTACAAGACAAAGAAAGCATCAAGGACACAGGAGATCTGAGCACCTGTCATTCAACCAATGGGAGTTAATTGAAATATATACATTATTTCACCAAATAACAGCAGAACTTACATTTTGCTTTCAAGTAACCATGGGACACCTACCAAGATAGACCGTATTTTGGGCCATAAAAAAACTTCAACCAACTTTAAATAACTGAAATCATACAGAGTGTAATTTTTACCATAGTACAGTAAAATTGAAATCAGTACCAGAAGAATAAGAGGAAAACCTCTAAACATGGGGAGATTAAGCAACATACTTCTAAACCCATGGGTCAAAGGGGAAATCATAACAGGAATTTTAAAGAATGCAAACAATAAAAAGTAAAAATTTAACATATCAAAATATGTGTGATGCAGCCTAAGTGGTGCTGAGAGGAAAATTTTAGCACTAAACATATTAGAAGCAAATGAAGATCTTAAGTCAGTCATTTACGTTCATACCTAAAAAAAATAAAAAATAGAAGAGCCAGGGGCACCTTGATGGCTCTCTTGGTTCAGTGTCTAACTCTTGATTTTGGCTTAGGTCGTGATCTCACAGTTAGTGGCATTGAGCTCTGTGTCTGGCTCTGCACTGCTTGGGATTCTTTCTGCCTCTCTCCTTCTGC
Source organism: Suricata suricatta (assembly GCF_006229205.1). NCBI lineage: Eukaryota > Metazoa > Chordata > Mammalia > Carnivora > Herpestidae > Suricata > Suricata suricatta. The sequence continues at coordinate 146,818,725 of NC_043702.1, forward strand.
CCCCCTCCCCCACTTGCTCTCTCTCTCTCTCTCTCTCTCTCTCTCTCAAAACTAACTAATTAACTAACTAACTAACTAACTAACTAACTAAAAAACAGAAGAGGAAAATAAGTTTTCAAAGTGGAAGGAAACTTAAAAAAAACACAATAGGTGCCTCATTGGCTCACTCAGTAGAACATACAATTCTTAATCTCAGGGTAGTGGGAGATCAGAGAAAATCGATTAAAAAAGCTGTTTCTTCAAAAAAAATAATAACATTTATAATATCTAGCAAGACTGACAAAGATTTTAAAAAGATGACACAAAACAGAATAATAAGGATGATAATACAAATCCTAAAGGGAATACCATAAGCAGTTTTATGTTAATAAATTTGACAAGTTAAAAGAAATGGACCAATTTCTTTTTTGGAACAATTTCTTAAAAATGACCAACTACCAGACCCAGTCAGGATGGAATACACAACATAAGTCATTTTATAGCCATTAAAACATTGAATTTTAAAGCTTCTATTTTTATTTTATTTTTACTATATTTTTTATTTTGAAAGAGAGAGAGAGTATATGTGGGAGAGGGGCAGAGAGAGATCCCAAGCAGGCTCCACACCATCAGTCCATAGCCCAATGCAGGGCTTGGACTCACAAAAGTGTGAGATCATGACTTACACCGAAATCAAGAGTTGGATACTCAACTGACTGAGCCACCCAGGTGCCCCCCAGAAATTGAACTTTTAATTTAAAATATCCCCCAATGAAATCCCAAGACCCAGATGACTTCACTGAAGAGTTTTATCAAACATTTAAAGAAACAGTTTCTTCCAGAAAATAGAAACAGAAGGAATACTTCCCAACTCATGTCATAAGGCCAGTAATATTTAGACACAAAAATTTCAACAAAATATTAGCAAATTTAATCCAAGATGTTATTTAAAAAATTATATACCATGACCAAGTGGGAATTACATCAGGTATGCAAAGTTGGCTTGACATTTGAGGGTTAATTAATGTAATCCACCATTTCAACAGGCTAAAGAAGAAAAATCAGAGGTGCCTGGGTCACTCAGCTGGTTGAGTGTCTGACTTGATTTTGGCTAAGGTCATGATCTCAGGGTCATAGGATCAAGCCCTGTGTCAGGCTCCTCACTGAGCATGGAGCCTGCTTAAGATTCTCTCTCTCTCTCTCTCTCTCTCTCTCTCTCTCTGTCTGTCTGTCTCCATCCCCTACACACACACACTCTCTCTCTCTCTCTCTAAAATAAAATCTACAAAAAGGAAGGAAAAAGGGCCACCTGGGTTACTTAGTTGGTTGTGCATCTGACTTTGGCTTTAAGTCATGATCTCGTGGTTCATGAGTTCGAGCCCCACATCAGGCTCACCGCTGTCAGAAGAGACTGCTTTGGATCCTCTGTCCCCCTTTTTCTGACCCTCCCCCACTTGTGCTCTCTCTCAAAAAAAATAAACATTTAAAAATTTTTAAAAAGGAAGAAAAATCATGTTATGATTATGATCACATCCTATGTCTAAAATGATACTTAATGGTGAAAGACCAAATGCTTTATCTTTAAGACTGGGAATACGAAGGATGTCCTCTTTTACTACTATCATTCAATATACTGCTAGCAAGTCTAGAGGTCAAGAAAAAATTACAAACTGTAAAAGGAGAAATAAAACTCTCCCTGTTTGCAGGTAACATAATTGTCTACATAGAAAATCCCAAGGAATCTACAAAACAGAACAAAATACTTTTTAAATTTCCATGGCACTGCCTATGGAGGTGGCAGCCATCTCCCACTCAGATCTCTGGTGAAGCCCAAGATCACTAGAAAGAGGACCAAGTTCATCTGGCACCAGTCAGATCGACATGTCAATATTAAGTGCAACTGGAAGATAGCCAGAGGCATTGACAAGAGGGGGCGCAGAAGATTCAAGGGCCAGATCCTGATGTCCAACAATGGTTATGGGGGCAGCAGGAAAACAAAGCACACACTGTTCAGTGGCTTCCGGAAGGTCCTAGTCCACAATGTCAAGGAGCTTGAAGCGCTACTGATGTGCAACAAATCTTCCTATGCAGAGATTGCTCACAATGTCTCCTCCAAGAACCTCAGAACCATTGTGGAAAGAGCAGTCCAGCTGTCCATCATAGTCAGTAATCCCAAACCCAGGCTGCACAGTGAAGAGAATGAATAGACAGACAGCTTAAGTGCATGTCGTATTTGTGTTAATAAAACCATAAAACTACAAAAAACCCAAAAAACCAAAAACCCACAACATCCTAGAACTCTTCAACAAAATCATAGGATACGAGATCAACACAACTACATGCTAACAATGAACATGAAAATGAAATTTAAAACAGAATATTATTTGCATCATTTCAAAGAAAATGAAATAGGTATTTATTTATTTATTTTTTGAGAGAAAGAGAGAGAGAGAGAGAGAGAGAGAGCGCACAAGTGGAGAATGGGCAGAGAGACTGAGGGAGTCAAGAATCAGAAGCAGGCTCCAAGCTCTAAGCTGTTAGCGCAGAACCCAATGCAGGGCTTGAACCCACAAACTGTGAGATCATGACCTGAATCAAGTCAGATGCTTAACCGACTGAGCCACCTAAGCACCCCATTAGGTATGTATTTTTAAAAAGCATGAACATGATCTGTATTCCGAAAATTATAAAATGTGATAAAATAAATCGAAGAAGATCTAAATAAACGAAGTGACATACTGTGTTTGTGGACAGGGAGACTAAACACTGTAGAGATGTCACTTCTCCCCAGATTGATCTATGACTTTAATGCAATTTCTATACAAATCCCAGCAAGTTTTATTGGTTGACATAGACAGGCTTATTCCGGTATTTCTATAGGAAGAAACAGGTCATAGAATAGCTAAAACAACCTTGACCAATTATTTTGAATAAAATAAGAGGAATCTCTCTACCTGATAGTAAGGCTTGCAAAATAGCTGTGATAACTGTAAGAGTGTGGTATTGATGGAAGGAAAGACACACAGTTCAGTGGCACAAAATAAAGAACCAGAAGTACAGCCACACAAATATGCACAAGTGAGTTTTGACAAAGATGCAAAAGAAATTCACTGGAGGAAGAATAGCCTTTTCAATAAATGGTGTTGAAACAAACAGATATGCAAAGGAAAAAAAAAATACTGGACCTAAATCTTGAGAACACATGATACAAAAAGTAACAAAAGTTACCTCAAAATGGATTTCAAACTTGAATGTAAAACGTAAAACTATAAAACTATAAAACTTTTTGAAAAAACAGGAAAAAATCTTTGGGATTGAGGGGTAGGCAGAACACCAAAAGCATGAACTATAAGATGAAAAATGAATGAAATTTGCCTCATCAAAATTTTTAAAAATTTTCTCTCCCAAAGCCTATATGAAGAGGAGGATAAAGTCAACTATAGAGTAGATGGAAATGTTTCAAAACCACATATCTGACAAAGGATTCACATCTCGAATGTATTAAGATTCCTTTGAACTCAGTAAGAAATCAAACAATCCAATTAGAAAATGGGCAAAGATATGAATAAGCATTTTACTAATGAGGCTCTATAAATATCAGATAAAGTATATGAAAAGATGTTCAACATCATTAGCCATCAGAAAAATAAAAATGAAAACTGCAATAAGATTTTGCTACATGCATATCAATATTGCAAAAGTAAAAATTAATGACAACACCAAATGCTGACAAGGATGTGAGGAAAGCAGATCCCTCATACGCTGGGAATGTAAAATGGTACAGCCATTCTGGAAAACAGTTTGGTAGTTTCTTATAAAACTAAACATGTAATTACTGTACAACCCAGCAATTGTACTCATGGGCATCTATCCCAGAGCAATGAAAACTTATGTTCACACAAACATCTGTATGTGAATGTTCAGAGTCGTTTTACTGCTGAGAGTGAAAAAAGCTGGAAGGAGCCCCGGGTGTCCTTCAGTAGGTGAATGATTAAACATACTGTGGTACGTCTATACTATGGAATACTACTCACCAATAGAGATGAATGAACTATTTGTCCATGCAAAACCACTTGGGTGAAACTCCAGAGAATTATGCTAAGGGAGGAAAAAGCCAATTCCAAAAGATTACATATTATATAAGTCCATGTATATTCCATTTTTGAAATGACAAAATTACAGAAATAGAGAACAGTTTAGTGGCTCCAGAGGTTAGGGAAAAGGGGGGAGCCTTGGTTATAAGAGAAATATGAAGGATCTCTGTGGTGGTAGAATTATTCAGTTTCTTTTTTCCCTCAGTTTTATTGAGTATCTTGACTATGATGGTAGGAACTTATGTATACAATAACATTATATAGAACAAAATACACACACATGCACATAAATAAATAAAGGTTAACACAGGGGGATGTCTGAATACATTTGGTGGATTATACAATGCCAATACCCTGGTTATGATACTGTGCTATAGTTTTGTACTATGTTACCATGGGGGAAACTGGGTAAAAGGCACACAGGATCTCTCTGTATTATTTTTTACAACTGCATGCAAGCCCATAATTATCTTAATTAAAAATTCAATATAAAATAACTTTGGATTTTTTTTCAATATCTCAAAGCGCCAAAAAAATGAAAGAACTAAATATGTAGCATTTTTTTTAAAAATGCAAAGGGCTTATATGAAGAAAAGCAAAAGTCATACTGAAGGACTTTAAACAAGATCTGAACAAAAGGAAAAATTTACCACATTCTTGGAATGGGAAGACATTCTTAAAATGGCAACTCTCTCAAAATTAAGATACAAATTCAGTGCAATTCCAATTAGAATTCTATCTGGCTCTTTTTTAATGTGTTTGAGAGAATTTTGGGTCAAAATACCTTAGAGCTCATATGGAAGAATAAAACTCCAGAACATTAAAAAAATATATATATATGTATGTATATATATATATATATAAACAAAGAATAGTGACAGAACTTGCCTCATGAGATTTCAGAATGTCATCAAGTCTCTGTGGCATTAGTGTGGGACCAATCAGGTCAGTAGAACCATCAGAAATAGCCCCCCAGGCGTGTGTGAACTTAATACAAGACAAAGGTGGTACTTCTATTTGGAGGAAAAGAAACATTTATCACCATATGTTGCCAGTATGACTGGTTATCCATCTGGAAAAAATACAGACATACCCTGTGTCAGACCACATGAATTACAAAACAATAAAAATTATACAAAAATAGCCAGGGAACAATATACAAACTTAGAGTAAAAGATCTTCTGAACAAGAATAGGAAATCCAGATTCCAGTTTTCTTCTTCTTAATTTTTTTAAATGTTTGTTTATTTTTGAGAGACAGAGAGATAGAGAGAACTAGTGGGAGAGGGGCAGAGAGAGAAAGAGACACAAAATCTGAAGCAGGCTCCAGGCTCTGAACTGTCAACACAGAGCCTAATGTGGGGCTCAAATCCCCAAACTGTCAGATCATGACCTGAGCTGAAGTCGGATGCTTAACTGACCAAGTCACCCAGGCACCTCCAGATTCCAGTTTTCAAAGACATATTTGCCAATATAAAAATTAAAAACTTTTAAAACTAGAGCAAATATCAGTGTAATAAATACATGATGGTGTGGGAAAACATAATGCTTATGACAAGAACAGGGCCAATGTCTATAATATACAAAGAATTATAACAAATTGATATGGAAATCCTCCAACACACACACACACACACACACACACACACACACACACACACACACATGCTCTCTAAGTGGGCAGAGTATGTTCATAGAAAAGAAAATGAAAAATGCCAAAAAACATCTGCAAAGATTCTCAGACTCACTAAGGGTCAGGGAAACACACATTCAAATAGCAATGAAATGCTCTCTTTATTCATTGGACTGTCAAAAGTTGAAAGCAGTGATAATACCTATTTTTGGTTAGGACTGGGAGAAAGAATTGCTCTCATACATTTCTGGTGTGAATGCAAAGCTTTTTGGAAAGGAATCCGGCAATATTGATTAAAATTAAAATGACACACATCTTCAACCCTAACACTTTTGGAAATCTATTTCCTAGAAATAAAAGTTCCCGGGCTATATGTACAATGATATTTGCTGTAGCATCATTCATAGTGAAAAATACTGAAAGTGAATGTGTGTTGAGAGAGGAATGGATGGGTATATTACATGTTTTCACACTGCAAAAAAAATATTATGCAGCCACGAAGAAGAACACATTCGCATTCTTCCAGTCAACATAAAGAGATTTTTGTCAATGTTTATTTATTTTAGAGAGAGGGTGCATACACAAGCTGGGGAGGGGCAGGGGGAGAGGGAAACAGAGGATCCAAAGCATGCTCTGTGCTGTCAGCAGAACTCACAACTCGCACTCACAAACTGCAAGATCATGTCCTGAGCCAAAGTCAAATGCTTAAAAGACTGAGCTACCCAGATGTCCCAAGATAAAGAGATTTTGATAAGATTTTATTACGTGAGAAAACTAAGGCAGGAAAGCAGAACATACAATATCGTAATTGCAAAGCAAAAAATGATTTTTAAATCTACCTAACTGTGTACAGTTACATGAGTCTGGAGAAAACATAGAAAAACACGCATTGTATTGTTCCTACAAGCTCCCTGGAGGATAAAGTGGTGAGAAAGGGGAGTAGGGGAAGAGACAGGGAGAAAATGCAAATAAATAGATAAAGTGGAAAGACTAAACAAAATGAACATACTTTAGTATATATGGAGTAAACTCTTCTATGTAAAATAATGTGAATGTGTGAAAGAAAGATTATGCATAAATCAGAAAATACTGTCATAGATATATATCTACTTACTTGCAGAGAAATCTATGACAAACTGTCAAATGAAAAAATAAGTTAGAATGCACAGACTGAGGACACTTAAAAAAATCAGGACACAGTATTAACTCTTCGAAAATCTGGAGCTGTATGGATTTTGATTATATTTCTATGATAACAGGTAAATAAATCCCAGTGTATCTGAATATGTATTTGTGTATGTGTTAACAAAATATTAAAGTTGGTTACCCCAGGGGAGTGGCGGTGAATAAATGGTATTTAGGCAGAGGTGGTAACAGAAGGGATAATTAAAATAACCTTTTTAAAAAAAGATTTTCTTTTTTAAGGTAATTTCTATATCCAACATGGGGCTCAAATTTACAACCCTGAGATCAAGAGTTGCACGGTCTACTGACTGAGCCAGCCAAGTTCCCCAGTTTTATCTGTTATATATATGTTTGTTCTATTTTATTTCATTTGTTATTAGAACTATGGGCTACTGCTATATATTCAAAAAGTTAAATAAAGCATGTAAAACAAAATGTAAACCCCAAGTTTTCCCACATGGCGCCTCACACGTACGCCACAATCTGCTTGGAGAGCACATACCAAAGAAGAATCCACTAAATATTCATTTTGGAGAGAGTTGACAGGCCTTGTTGACTTAAAATGGATTTATTTTAAGGAACAGAAAGCTCATAGGGTGAAAAGCCTAGCTAGAGGTGCCCTTGGAGTCAGGACAAAGAGAAAAGGCAGCAGTGAGAGCATTCTCTTCTTCTGGGGAATGGGCATCCATTCCAGAGTAAGGATGCGCCATGTTTCTTATGGACCAAGTGGATACCATCCAAAGATTTCCTTGAAAGAACTCCATCGAAGACAACTGTCTGCCTGGGTTAGAAGATCCCACCAGAGGCTGTGGGGGATGCCCCAGAGGATGGAGCTGTTACAGGCAGGGCAACAGTGCTGGGACAGGACATCCAGTGGGTGTTCCAAAGGCCTTACTAAAGTGCTCTGTGCAAGAGCCAGCAATGGATGCCTGCCATGCATTAAGTAGCCAAAAGAGAATTACAAACATCACCAGATGTGAGAAACAGCCTTTGCTTCTTTTCCTCTAATCCCTTCTGCACCACTGTCTCCAACCCTAAAGAAGTCAAGAGCAGTGGTGGGGAGGAGGTAGAACTGGAACAGACCAGACCTTTACCCACTGGTGGTTCCCAAACTATTAGTTTGGCCCAGGCTGAGGGCAAGAGAGGAATTCTGAATTGAATGAGGGATTGAAATATTTACTTAGATTTAGTGAAAGCCCTGAATTTGCCCTGAAAACTATGGACCCTGCTCAAAAAGTTACTTAAGAGATGGAGAAGAGAAATCCCACTCAGAGTATGCTTTAAGTGCTGGTATGTAAAACTCATTTCCTAATTGCACCCGTCCAAGTTCACCCCATTGGATAGCTGGGTTATACCCATGAAGTCCTATGTCCTTAGCCAGCATTCAAGACCCTCTATAACCTGGCCCTGACATATCTTCAAGTTTATTTCTTAATTACTTATTCCCTCTATTCCAAACAACAATTACATATAACTTCCCACATACTTGTCATCCCTTCTTTTCTTGATATGCCTTCCTAACCTCCTTTCTGTTTGGTTACGCTCTAGTGTTCTTTGAAAGCTTTCCTTCAAGCCCTACTTCCTCCACAAAGTCTAACCAGCCCAGGCTCTTTTTTTTTTTTTTTTTTTTTACCATTTCAATTTGTTTTTGAGAAACAGACAGAGCATGAATTGGGGGAGGGGCAGAGAGAGAGGGAGACACAGAATCCCAAGCAGGCTCCAGGCTCTGAGCTGTCAACACAGAGCCTGATGCGGGACTCAAACTCACAAACCATGAGATCATAACCTGAGCTGAAGTTGGACACTTAACCAACTGAGCCACTCAAGCACTCCTAACCAGCTCAGATTCTTAAGAGTCATTCCTTTCTCTGAGTTCCATACTGCTGATTGGCAATGAAATAAGATCTTCTGTCAATAAGTACTCTTAGATCACACACACCCCAGTTTTCTTTGGAAAATGTGTTCATCCTACACCTAGCCTCACTGCTTTATATTGTCATTTATTTTCATGTTTATGCCCCACCTCTCATTATAATGAGCACAGCGCTGTGCTTCCGTCATAATTATTTGTTTGGTTTATTTATTTTTGTCCCATTGCATCTCCAGACTTAGCACGGGATAGATTCTCAGTGAGTGTTTGTTGGTGGTGTTTATGTGCTGATGATTCATTGGTTGTTCACCTCCTTTCTGTGGTCCTTTCCCACTTCCTGAGAACCTCTCTCAAGTGCTTATTGCCCTTACAATATATTCTAGACTTCCTAACATGAACCAGAAAACAGGATTGGTCATTTAACAACCACTTCCAAAAGGCTAGAATGACTAGATCTTATATCCAATTAAAAAAAAAATTCCAACTAAATGCAGCAAGCATTTCAACACAGAAAAAGAACCAGAAAATAGGAAAGAAGACATCAGGTCATTTCATGAGGAGCAGAGCAGAGATCTGTGTAACTCAATGAACCAGGAATCAAAACTGTGGACTCGTTTCCTATTTCTCCAATGATCTATGGGCTGGGTGTCCAAAAGGGGCTTGTAGCACTTCTTGTAATTTTTTTGAAATGGGAACAACAATATATTTTCTGCTGCATTATCAGTAAGCATACTAAGGAGGCACTGGGTAGAGCATGCAACTCTTGATCTCAGGATTGTAAGTTCTAGCCCCACCTTAGGAACAGAGATCACTTAAACATAAAACCTTTAAAAAAAAAATTCAGTAAGCATCCTAGTAGAATCAAAAGGTATGATGTGACCTGCTTTGTTCTATATAGCTGATTACATATCATTAGCCCTTTGCAAAGTTATTTCTGGACAGACACAGAAATAATTGCTCTAAAAGCATACTGGTTTCTCAGAGAATGACTCTCTTTTATATTGTTGCCAATTTCAAAATCAAAATTTTAGTCTTTGAGGGAGCACCTGGCTGGCTCAGACAGTAGAGCGTATGACTCTTGATCTCGGTCGGGGTTGTGAGTTGAAGACCCACGTCAGCCATAGAGATTACTTAAAAATAAAATCTTAGGGGGTGCCTGTGTGGCTCAGTTAGTTAAACATCCAACTTCAGCTCCGATCATGGTCTCGCAGTTCATGTTTAAACTCTCTGTTGGGCTCTGTGCTGACAGCTCAGAGCCTGGAGCCTACTTTGGATTCTGTGTCTCCTCTCTCTGCCCCTCCCTTGTTCTCTCTCTCTCTCTCTCTCTCTCTCTCTCTCTCTCTCTCTCTCTCTCACTCTCTCCCAAAAATAAAAAGCATTTAAAGTGATGTCCTTTAGGCTAAAGGAAAATAATCCCAGAAAGAAGATCTACAATGCAAAAAGGAATTCTGAGCAAAGACATTGGTAAACAATGGTCAAGTCTAAACAAATGTTGTTTTGTAAAGCAACAGCAATATTAAGAATAATAACCAATTTGGGAGAATAAAACAATGTGCAGTCTTGGGCAACACTACATGTAAGATGGGAAACAACAATTGTGGTTAATAGGTTCTAATAATGCCTCTATTCAAGAGGATGGTAGAAACATGGATAACTCCTAGGCTTTGTTATGTAAAGTATATATGTTAAAAATTTAACTATAACCACAAAAAGAAAATAAAATTTTGTAGGTTTCAAAACAGCAGAAGTGGTGGTGAAGAAATAACATAACCTCAATCAATTCAAAATAAAACATAAGGGTACCTGGATGGCTCAGTTGGTTAAGCATCCAACTTCGTCTCCAGTCATGATCTCGTGATTTGTGGGTTCCAGCCCCACATGGCGCTCTGTGCTGACAGCGCAGAACCTGGAGCCTGCTTCAGAATCTGTGTCTCCCTCTCTCTCTCTCTCTCTGCTTCTCCCCGCTTACACACATACTCTCTCTCTCAAAAATAAATAAGCATTTAAAAAATATATTAAAAAACATGAAGAGAATACGTAGAAAAACAGAGGAAATAAGAGACGCAAAGTAAGTTGGTAGAAATACATCTAAATATAAATGGAGATAAACTGCTCAATTCGCAGATGTAGACTGTCTAATGAGACTTCAAAAATCAACTTGATACAGCTTATAAGTGTTGGGCAAGGTAACATGGACATCTATATCATGTTATAAACTGAATGGTGTGTTCCCCCCAAAGTGGTATGTCAACATCCAAACTCTGGTAGAAAAAATAAGGTCAAATGAGGTCATAAAGGTGGAGCCCTGGTGTGATAAGAAGAGAGACCAGAGAGCTTTCTCTCTCTCTGTGTTTGTGTGCATGGGCATGGATTTTGGATAAAATAAAATAAAATAAAATAAAATAAAATAAAATTTTGTTGTTTAAGCCAGTCAGTCAATAGTGTTTTGTTACAGCAGCCTGAGCAGACTAATTATACCTCTAGTTACACAGGATGTGAAATTATTGTTCGTTGAGGAAACTTAGAGGCAGAGAACAGTGGAGGGTACATGATCTTCCCATTTTTCATTCTCCCACAGAGATGTGTGTAAGTGGCATCACTGTAAAGGTGTCATTTAAAAAATTCAAAGACAGGGACTGCCTCTTTATCATTCATATACTTTGCCCATTTTCATTTTAAGTTGTCTTTATTCTAGTTTGAATTTTCCTGTGTGGATTGTGTGTGATAGGCATGTAATTTTTTTTTTCGTTTGACTGATTTGTTTTTCCACCACCAATTACTGAGAAGTTTTTGCTGGGGCACCTGGGTGGCTCAGTCGGTTGAACGTCAGATTCTTGATTTCAGCTCAGGTCATGATCTTGTGCTTTGTGGGGTTTGAGGCCCGCATTGGTCTCTGCACTGGCAGCTCTGAGGCTGCTTGGGATTCTCTCTCTCCTTCCCTCTCTGCTCCTTCCCCACTCCTGCTGTCTCTGTCTCAAAATAACTAAACTTTAAAAAAATTATTTTTAAATCACTCTATGTGTTTCCAGGGAAGTTGGAAGGAGAGACAAAAAACACCTATTTGACTATATAACAATGGAAGCTTTTTCTTTTATTAAAAATAATTTTTTAAAGTTATCTCTATACCCAACATGGGACTCAAACTCACAGCAATAATAAAAAGAAATAATTTTCCAGAAAGATATAATAACTCTAAACCTGTGTGCACCTAATAACATAATCTCCAATTATACAAAGCAAAAGTGGTCCAAACTACAAGGAAAAACTGAGTAATCAACAAACATAGGGGGGAAATTTAATATTCTTTGCTCAGAAATTGAGCAAAAATTAGAAAAACTATAGATATTTGAAAAACCCACATAATAAACTTAATCACACCGATATATAAAGAACCTCGTAACAAATTATTGTGGGACATCCCGACTGTGTGGAGGCTGGCAGTGTGGGTGGTAAAAGAATTCACTCAGGGCAAAACAAAAGAGATAGAATTTGACTGAATACACTGCGGTGCGCAGGACAGCAAAGGAGAGACTGTCGGTGGCGACAAGGTGGTGGTGAGGGGCCGCCATTACAGGGGTGTGGCATGAGGGAATAAGGAATGTATAAAATTTCCCTTTTTTGGTGATCTTAGGAACTGTCTGGTTAGATCTGGAAGTGGGTTGCTTAATGCGCCTATTTGCATACAGCTCAGTGGTCCCCTCGGACCCTTCTGCCTCGATCAAGTTTCCATTGCTCAAGCCCATTGCCTAAAATTGGCCTCTACAATAATTAGATAAATTTCATTCTCTCCAAGCATACGGGGAACATATATAAAGTTCATCACATAGGAAGCCACAATAAAAATCCGAACAAATATCAAGCAATCAACATCATACATATGGGATGAACTCTGAACATAGTGCTCTTAAGTACACATTGTTAACAAAACTAACAACAACAAAAAAGTGCAAATCTCATACATTTGGAAATTAATTAACGTTAAGATTTTATTCTTTTTTTAAGAATTTTTTTAATGTTTATTTTTGAGAGAGAGAGAGATAGACAAGAGTGCAAGAGAGGGAGGGAGACACAAAATCTCTAATACTTTCCAGGCTCTGAGCTGTGAGCACAGACCCCAATGCGGGGCTCAGAACTCAAGAACCATGAGATCATGGCCTGAGCCAAAGTCGGATGCTTAACCAACTGAGCCACTCGGGCACCCCTTAAAAGGTTTTATTCTTAAGCACTCTGCCCACCCAACAAGAGGCTTGCACCTGTAAGGATTCAGATTTGATTCGGGTTTCCCCTCTGACCTTGAAGGCCAGCTAGCACCATTAACATTTCTGGGGGCGGGCCTAAAGATGGAGGTTAAGACTAGTCACGCCCTACATAAAGGTCCTAGTCACGCCCTACGTGAGGGTCCTGGGCCCACCCTGTGATTGGTCAATACTCTAAATGTTGTGATTGGGTCCCGCCAAAAGTAACAAGTACTCTAGGCAATGTGAATGGTTAAACCTGCTATCAATAATATTGTATAATACTAATTGGATCACTGTACCTATGTCACAATTTCCTGTAACTCCCCCTTCCCAAACTCATAAAAGTCCTACCCCACCTTTGTTCGGGGCTCTCTGGCTCTCTCCGTTCCACCAGCTTGGAGTGAGCAGAGGCCCTGGTTCGAACCTGCAATAAACGACCCTTGCTTTTTGGCTTTGACTCTGGACTCTGGTGGTTCATTTCTGGGGGACTCCCGAATTCTGGGCATTACACACCCACAACCCTGAGATCAAGAGTTGCATGCTCCATGGACTGAGCCAGCCAGGCACCCTTAAACTTGGACATTTAAAAACATGTTGTAATACCCAAGATTTCTTTATCGTCCCCAAAAACCAGAAACCGCCAGGGAGACCGAGTCACGCATGCAGAAGCAAAGGGCTTTATTACGGGTTTAGGCTCGCTGGGGCCTAAACTCGAGCTCACAGACTTTACAGGCGTGGTGGATCCACGCTGAGAGCCCCGAACAAAGGTGGGGTAGGGCTTTTATGAGTTTGGGAAGGGGGCGTTACAGGAAATGGTGACATAGGTATTGACAGGTTTATCCAATTACAACATTAACCAATCACAGAGTGGACCCAGGACCCTCACATAGGGTGTAACTAGCCTTAAGCAATAACTGATTACCTATAGCTTCTATTTCTAGGCCTGCCCTTAGGCATGTTAAGGTATTACAAGGGTGGTCCCTCTTGCCTTGGGCAATGTGTGCCCTTCTATTGTCTCAAACCTGCATCCTTACAATGTACCTATAGGTTGAGCAAAATTTTGACAGGTTTTAAATGTCATTGTTCATCGTATAGTAAAATGTTTCTTAATAAAAACTCACTTCTAAATAATCCCAGTGTCAAACAAATAACATAAAAAGACAATTCTTATAACTGAAAAATAATTAATATATTACACATCAGAATTTGTGGCCCGAAGGCTAAGTAGTTCTTAGAAAAAAAAATGTATAGCCTTAAATTGTCATATTAAAAAAGAAAAAAAAAGTAAAAGTTAATGAGCTGGAATCAATGAATAAAGAGAACAATAGTGTAAATCCAAAGAAAGTAGAAGGAAGGAAATAAAGAGCAGAAGACAAAGACAATAGAGCAATAAAAACAGATGTTGTTTACTAAAAAAGATTAACAAGGTAGCTTTGCTTCTGGCAAAACTGATTAGATAAATAAAAAGCATATTGGGAACAAGAAAGAAGACATAACTACAGAGAAAGACAGAAGGAATCAGAAAATACTATGAGGAAGTCTATGTCAATAAATTTAGAAAACATACATGAAATGGAAATTTTTTCCTAGAAAAATTTAACCGATCAAAACTGATTCAAGAGAAATAGAAAGCTGAATAGACTTTTGACCTTTAAATAAAGTGACTCAAAGGTTAACATTCTTCCTGTAAAAACACTGTAGGTCCTGGACAGTTTTACAGGAAAGTTTTTATTAAATCTTCAACAAGAAGATAATCCTGTTTTGCACAATCTGTTTCAGTCACTAGAAAAAAACATACGCATATCAACACAATTTACGAAGCCCAAGCCAGGATCACCGTCATGTCACATTCAGACAAGGAAAGAACATAAGGAAAATGTATAGGTAATCTTGATCAAGAATATAAATGCAAACATATGTTGAAGTCGCCCTTATAAAAACTGATAATGTTCATTCATTCTTAATTAAAACAAATCTAAACTATAAGCTCTTGAAATAAAAAGGAACTTCCTTAGTCCGATAAAGGTATCTACCAAAATTCTATGCCGGCATTGTCCTTACATGTGCACTGTTAGAAGCATTACTTTTAAAGTCAAGGACAAACCAAAAATACCAGTTATCACAGCTTACGGTCATCATTGTGCTAGAAGGTCAAACCACAGTAGTAAGACATGAAGAAAAGAGAAATGTAAAACTTAAAAAAAACCCCACTAAACTATAAAAGACTGCACATGATTAATTGTCACAGTTAAAGAAAATCCAGAGAATCATAAATTATTAGAACAATAGAGTTTTAGGGTCACCTGGGTGGCTCAGTTGATTAAGCCTCCGACTTTGGCTCAGGTCATGATCTCACGTTCGTGGGTTTGAGCCCCGCGTCGGGCTCTGTGCTGACAGCTCAGAGCCTGGAGCCTGCTTGGGATTCTGTGTCTCCCTCTCTCTCTGCCCCTCCCCGCTCATGCTCTGTCTCTTTCTGTCTCAAAAATAAATAAAACATTTAAAAATTTTTAAAAAAGAACAATACAGTTTTAAAAAACTGAACTTCATTTCTCTGTAACAACATAATAGCACCCAGATCCCTAAGATTCTTAGGAGTAAACCTAACAAAACATGTTAGGGACCTTTTAGGAAAATAATCTGAAACTAATGGAAAGAAGAGAAAGAAGACATGTATAAATGTAGAAATATATTTTATTCATTAAGAGATTCAATGTTGTAAAAAAAAATATGTTCATTCTTTTCCAATTAATCCTTGAACTGTCATTCCAACCAAAATCTCTATAGGGTTTTGACAAGTAAATCTAAAACTTAAATGAAGAGATGTTTTGAGGAAAAAGGAAAAAATAAAGTAAGTTTCCCCACCATGTGGAAAGTGTATTATAAAGCTATGATAATAAAGATTGTGGCTATTATAGTTAATATTAGTTTAATGATAGGAAAATAGATAAATAGCACCAAATAAAGATTTGCAAAATAGAAGCATTCATCCATGAAAAAGGTGTACAGCATTACACACGGGTACATGAGTCAAGAAAGCACACATTTTTTTTAAAGTTTATTTATTTACTTTGAGACAGAGTCAGTGCAAGAGCAGGAGGGGCAGATAGAGAGAGAGAGAGAGAGAGAGAGAGAGAATCCCAAGTAGCGCTACCAGCACAGAGCCCGATGCTGGGCTCAAACCCATAAAACTGCAAGATCAAGACCTGAGCTGAAACCATGAGTCCGACGCTCAACCCACTGAGCCACCCAGTGCCCCAATACACTAGCCGGTGGTGGAAAAACTGATCGGTCATATGAAAAAAAATAAAATTACATGCCTGTCACACATGATCCACAAAGGAAACTTCAAAGTGGAATAAAGACAACTTAAAACTAAAATGGGCAAAGGCTATGAATAGGGAAGTCAAAGGAGAAATTCAATTACTATGAAGCAAACATACAGAAAACTCACTTTGTAATCAGAGAAACATAAATTGTACAAATACAAATTATAACCACGCTAGCATTTTCACCTATTAGATCAGAAAAAAAATGTGGAACTCTGTGCTGGTCTGGATGTGGAACAGGGGAGACTCCTATGCTGCCGGCGGGAGCTTGAACTGGCATACTTTTGAGAGCAATTTAGATGTACATATTTAGGTTGAAGGGTGCACCTTCACAATCCTCAGCAACCCTCATACACGTGCTCAAGAAAATAGGCACAAGAATATTTATTCTAACACCTTTTGCAACAGCGAACAATTAGACATCACCTAGATATCCATGAATAGTAAAATGGATAAATAAATTGTGGTATATTCATACAAAAAAAAGCTATAAAACAATTAAAATGAATGAATGTGAGCTAAAAGAGGGAACATGGGTAAATCTCAACATTGAAAGATGGCATGATATCATTTATATAAAATTTTAAAATGTATGTCAGTCCTGTATTTATTTACTATATATTCATATGTAATAAAACTATAAAAAGATACAAGAGGAAAAACAGTTGGTGTGTAACAGTGCACACATGGGAGGCAGAGGGTGAGGATGGAAAGGGGATAGAATATATAGAAGGTTTTAACTGCAACTGTAACGTATTTTTTTAAAGTTGAAGCATGAGGTGCCTGGCTGGCTCAGTCGTGGAGCATGGGAATTGTGACCTTAGGATCCTGAGTTTGAACCCCATGTTGGGCATGGAGCCTACTTAAGGAAACTTTGGGGGGGTGCGCCTGGGTGGTTAGTCGACTAAGTATTCAACTTCGGCTCAGGTCATGATCTTACAGTTCATGGGTTCAAGCCCACCGGCTGGCTCTGTACTGACTGCTCAGAGCCTGGAGTCTGCTTTGAGTTCTGTTGTCTCCCTCTTTCTTTGCCCCTCCCCCACTCATGTTCTGTCTCTTTCTCCCTCTCTTAAAAATAAACAAACATTAAAAAAAAGGATTTTTTTTGGTTTTTTTGTTTTTAATTTTCAGGGGCGCCTGGGTGCCTCAGTCAATTAAGCATCCAACTTTGGCTCGGCTCATGATCTCATGGTTTGTGAGTTTGAGCCCTGCATTGGGCTCTGTGCCGATAGCTCAGAGCCTGGAGCCTGTTTCAGATCCTGTCCATCTCTCTCTGCCCCTCCCCTGCACACTCTCTGTCTCTGTCTCTCTCTCTCAAATATAAAAAATAAAACATTAAACAAAATTAAAACAAACAAAAAGCCAAAGTGAGGAAACTGAGTCCCAATTAAGTAAGTTGGCCTGTGGTTGACTGCAGAGCTAGACGCAGACTCACACCCTGAGGACACGTTGCTGCAGTGATTCTCCCACTTGACTGGGTTGCCTCTGATCAGCTGGGGCCCTACAGGGCTTGAACCTGGGATGGGAGGGAGGTGTGAGAGAGCAGCGCGGAGACCTCCCCCAGGGAAGGAAAACAAAACATCATGGCAACAAAGTGACCAACAGTTTGTTAATTTTTTATGCCTCTGTGATCTTCCTTTTGTGTTTTAAACCTGTTAAAATGGCATGTTGGGGTCCCTGGGTGGCTCAGTCAGTGAAGCTTCTGATTTTAGCTTAGGTCATGATCTCACAGTTCATGAGTTCCAGCCCAGTGTGGGGCTCTGTGCTGACAGTTCAGAGCCTGGAGCCTGCTTCGGATTCTGTGTCTCCCTCTCTCTCTGTCCTTCCCTCCCTCACACTCAAAAATAAATAAAACATTTTAAAAAATGGGGCATGTTTCTTCTGCTTTAGGTATTTTAATAGACAAGTGTTATGGGAAATAAAAACGGGGAGTTGAGAACTATTGTATTAATCCATTCTTATACTATTTTTATTTCTGCTTTTTCAGCAGAACATTCTCTGTCACACATTTCTTAAAATCAAGTAGAGAAACTATCAAAGAAGAATCCTCTCTAATTCGGCCCTAAAATAAGCTTGCAACCCACAAAGGAAGAGCTAGCCTACACATAGCTCCGTTGCGATTACTGTGATTTTCTTTTTTAATTTAAAGTGAATTATATCAAATGCAAACAGTAAGCTGTGGGTTTTTTTTTAATGGTTGTTTGATTTTTCTAGTCAGGATGTAGCTAAAGAAAACAAGCAAACAAAAATCAAAGTGGCTGTGTGATACACTGAGCTTGAAGCATCTTAGTGTTGTCGAACTGTAAAGGCACATTACTACCTAATGAAATACCTGGGCCAAAATAATATTGGAGTTTTCCAGATAACCTTCACTAGCAGCTCCGGGAACTTTACGTTTAGCTGGTGACAGACTGGAGCATTAAGTGGCTGACAGAGACTCGTGAATGCCTCTTTGTTCGCACAGAGCCGTGCTGCAGTGAGGGCACCGTCGTGCCCAGCTCTTGCCATTTAAATCTCCCTTTGCTGAGGTTTATAGCTTGGCTGGAATGCTTTATTCGTCATACAGCTTTGTGTCAAGGAATTAAGTTTTAATTTTTTAAACAAATTCTGAAAACAACACATCCCAACTAAAAAAAAAAAACCCACACATTTTACGTAGAAACTGATTTTCTTCCTTCACAAATTATGTTCTCACCTTTATTTTAAGATGTTTGGGGAAAGGATGCGATTGGAAGGGGAGGTGTTTCAGTAAGACCTTCGATCAGAAACCAACCATACTCTTGGCAAGTGTTTGGGACACAAGCGTAGTTTTAGTTTTAGATTTGGAACCCAGGAAGAGCTAAGACATTCGCTCTGGGAAAAGTGTGATAATGTGTGGCCTTTCAGAGAGTTTTTTTTTGGAAAAAGAATCTGGGATCCTAGTGAATCAGTGAAAAAAAAAACACCTTGTAGTGAAAACTGCATAATGTTCTAAACTACAACAATCAATATATATATTTTGAAAGACGATGACAAAATACTGTTTTAAAGCTCCATGAAACTGTACATAACCAGGGAAGTGTCACAGAACTCAAAGGTTCAACAAAGCTTCTCAGGTCACTTGGCCCATCTTTCCTCCAGGCAGGACTGTCCCCTTCATTCTTCCACTCAGCACTTTCTCTAGTCCCTTCGGAATGTCTAAAGCAACACAATACAGTCCTTTGAATTACAATATTTATTTTAGCATTTCATCAACTGGGGCAACACTGAGTAGAAATGATTTTTCTAAATTGAATGCTGCTTCTAATCTTCCTTAGGATTAAATTTAAGGCGATGAGGGACGCCTGGATGGCTCAGTCGGTTAAGTGTCCGGCCTCGGCTCAGGTCATGATCTCACGGTTCGTGGGTTCAAGCCCCGCATCGGGCTGTGTGCTGACAGCTAGCTCAGAGCCTGGAGCCTGCTTCAGATTCTGTATCTCCCTCTCTCTCTGACCCTCCCCTGCTCACGCTGTCTCTCTGTGTCTCTCAAAAATAAATTAATAAAAAGAACATTTAAAAAAAAAGATACTTAGCTTTCTTTAAAAAAAAAATTTAAGGCGATGACACTCTTTAATAATGTTGGAATTCTGTTTGGGGATGCATATTAGCCTGGAATGCAGCTTATAGAGTAAGCATAAGTTCAAACATTTACTGTGATTAGTTACCATGTCTCAGGAGAGATAGTTCTGGGTAGAGTCATGCTACAATGAGGTCATATATTCTTGAGTTATAATTGTTTTATCACATACAATTATTCCCCCCAAATAATTTACTATCCATTTAGATGTTCAGTGGGAAGAGTCTGGTGAAAAACCGTTTCCTAAAGGAAAAAAAATCAAGACACAAATCATAGTACAGCTGATGGATTCTCCAAGAGTATTTACCAAGAGAGCTATTAAAAAAGAGGCTTCATCACCTCAGATCAGCAGGGACTTAAACTGAGACTCTCCCTCTCAGATTCCAGTCCTGGTACTCATATTTGTGCATGAACGTGGGCATAATTATAACAGCCCACAACAGAATGAAGCAACTCAAGTGTCCATCAAGATGGTGACACTAACTTGGTGGAATATGATGTAGTGGTTAAAAAGAATGCACTGGCCTGGGAACATCTCCAACACACATATCAAAGAACAATACATGCAACATGATCCCAGTTATTAAAAGAAATGGACATCCACCCTAACCCTGACCAACTCTCTCAAAAAAGTAAGAGACAATTAAAATGCAGGAGGAAAAGATAAATTGAAAATCTGATTATTACTTAAACTACAAACTGTATCTTCTGTCTTCTATAAGTATTGCTCTCTCTTGGAGAGAGAATCCTCCAGGTGTATCGGCTGCCATGTTGTGAGGACACTCAAGCAGCCCATGAAGAGGCCCACTTGGTGAACAGCTGAGGCCAAGAGAGTTCTAAGTAGAATGGACAATTCTGTAAGCAGTTTTACCAAAATCTCAAAATGCAAACTTTCTGAAAGGTGGGACAAATAGGCTTTACTTCTCTCTGTGTTTTTATCAACTCATCCTGTCTCTGTCAGCAAATTGTCTTCTTGGAAAAAGACATTTAGGGCTCTGGATCCATTAAGTTCAATTCATCAATAAAAACCAAGTATCTAATTAGACTATCCAGAATCACTGCTTTTATACTGTAGCTGTTTTTATTATTTTTAAAATTAAAAAAATTTTTAATGTTTATTTATTTTTGAGGGAGAGACAAAGCATGAGCAGGGGAGAGGCAGAGAAAGAAGGAGACAGAAACTGAAGCAGGCTCCAGGCTCTGAGCTAGCTGAACTCTGGAACTATGAGATCATGGCCTGATCTTTAAAAAAACCAAAAAACCAAAAAAAAAAAAAAAAAAAAAAATATATATA
>NC_043702.1:146840037-146853346 GCF_006229205.1 Suricata suricatta
TATATAAACTCTTCCTAAAGAGTTCATTTGAAATTCTGTGGTGCCCATCCATAATGGGCACAAAATGAATAAGCATTTTAGGAGGATTGGGAGAAAGGAGAAGGAGTATCTGTCTATCATATGTATATAAATCTGTGTTTATATAAGTCATATAAACCATGGAAATGTGTATTTCTTTGAGGGGGTAATATGTAATCATCAAAGCTACGTTGTTCTTACCAAAGATCCAGAGAGGTTTATACAACCCTTCCCATTCTGCCTGATTGGGAAGAGAAATGAAGAGGGAGGGAGACAAAGTGGAGGGGAAGGAGGATAAGAATAGGAGGGTGGAGATGCTGAAAGTAGAAAGTGTATCAAGGGGGTTGGAGAAACAATACCGAAGGGGACATTTGCTATAATGCCATCGGTGGAGAGCAAACCACTCCCCAGGTACCATCTCCAGGAAGTCTTCAGTGACCCTTTTCCCAGTGTGCTATCATCTCCTCTCACTATTGCTACACAATTATTAACCCAAAACTATCTCATGCAGCTCCTCAGGGTCAGGAGTGTAGGGAAAGTCTAGGAGTCACTATGGCTCAGCCTCCCAGGAGGCTGTTTGCTTTTTCTGATGGCCTGTCAGGGACTGGTAGAGAAGCTTCTAAGATGGCTCACTCACGTGACTGCTAGCAGACAGCCTCTGTTGCTCACTAAGTGGACCCCTTTATTAGCTGCTTGAGAGTTCTTACAACATGGCAGCAGGATTTCCCCAGGACAAGAGATCCAAGAGAGAATAAGCAGAAAGGTGCAATGCCTTTTATGATCTTGTCTCCAGTGAGTCAGTTATAGACATTGTCCTTTGTGCTTTTTTTCTTATTCTTTAGAATTGCATCCCTTTTTTCCATCCCAAATTCAAGGGAAGGGGAATCAGGCTCTGTCTTTTGAAGGGAAAATTAAATAATTTTGAACTTATTTTAAACCCCCATGTTACTTACTGTCCCTAGGCTGGCAAAGGCGTCCTACTCTCTGCTCTTTTGTGTCCTATGGTAGCAATTGCATTTACATCACTGTGATTCCATCATTCTTTTATTCAACTCATATAAAAAATTACTAGTAGAAATAATACACACACACACATACACAATGGCCAGGACTGCACACAGTCAAAGTTGTAATAAATAAAAAGCTCCTTAGAGAATCACATCTTTGTAACAAAATTATAGGTATAAAAATGTGACTCAGAGAAACTGAACCTGTTAAAAATAATGGCCACAGAAGAAAACTTACAGTAGCCGGTTACTGTATGAAAAAATATCTTGGTTGTAAATTTATATGGAAGACAACTAATTCCAATGAAAATAAACTCAGTAGAACAGTAAAAGAAAGTGAAAAAAACAAAAAGAAAGAACAAAACAAAATTGGGAATAGTTTACAGAGTAGAGAGAGTTGACCAAGAACGAAATTAGTCTAATGACACTGTCTCTGAAAACACTATCTTCACAATCAGCATTGTTGGTATAATTCTGATTAAAATGCTTGTGTTAGTACACGGAGAAAAATGTTCTAGAGATCAAACCAGTGGAGGCTCAGTCTTTCTGCAGACAAAACACCTGTGACGGGGAGCTTGGCGGGCTCAGTCAGCAGAACATGCAATTCTTGATCTCAAGGTTGTGGGTTTGAGCCCCACACTGGGTGTGAAGATTACTTAAAAACAAGATGCCTATGACTATTTATTACTTAATGTAGACATTAAATATCCATTTGGTGGAGTGGATAATTAGCTTTTTATAGTTTAACATTTAAGGCAGAAACTGGAAATGAAAAGATTGACAGAATTCACTACAGAAAAACAAGTACATCCAAAATCTACAATAATTAACGTTACATCAAAGGAGAAATGGTTACTTGGAAAGACGACTGTATTTGAGAGAAAAAGAGTTAATATATTTAATATCTGTGTCTCACAAATCAAGATGAGAAGACGAACACCCTAATAATAAATCTTTGGTGCAATCTTTCTGAAGAGTGGTGTAGCATGTATATCAAAAGACATACAAAAATGATTTGGCAATTCACATTTAAGAATTTATCCATATCTAAGAATAATCAATGAGATAGGCAAAGGCATACTTTTGAGAACATTCCTTACAGCAGTATTCCTAAAAACAAAAAGTATAGAAATACCAAAAATATCATTTAATGGAGGCTTGGTTAAAATTTTAAAAATAGGAACACCTGGATGACTCAGTCAGTTTCAGCTCAGGTCATGATCACATGCTTCCTGAGACTGAGTCCTGCATTGGGCTCTGCACTGAGATTGCGGAGCCTGCTTGGGATTCTCTCTTTCCTTCTCTCTCTGCCCCTCTCCCACTAGTGCTCATTCTCTCTCTCTCTCTCAAAACAAATAAATAAAAACATGGAAAAAATTTTTAAAAATTTAAAAATACATTCATATGATGAAATTCTATTATGCATTACAATGATGTTTTAGATGAGTATTTATTAATATCAAGGGATATCAATAATATTAATATCAGGGTGGGTGACTCAGACTTTGATTTCTGTTCAGGTCACAGTCTCATGGTTTGTGAGTTTGAGTCTGCGTTGCACTCTGGGCTGGCAGTGTGGAACTTGCTTGGGATTCTCCATCTCTCCCTTTCTGTCTCTGTCCCCCCTCTCTTTATCTCTTTCTCTCTCATAATAAATAAACTTAAAAAATAATATTAATATCAAGGTATAATAACAACAGTATTATGTAAAAGAAACAAGTTATAAATGGTATGCATAATATGAACTTGTTTTAGTACAAAATGAATGAAAGGATAAACAAAGCGCATCTCTGAATGGTAAATTATAAGTGTTTATTTTTTCATTTGCTTTTTTTCTGTTTGTTTGTTTTTGTTTTTTGAGAGAAAGAGTGCTCATGTGTGGGAGAGAGAAGGTTAAGCAGGCTCCTAACCCAGTGCAGGGCCCATTGTAGGACTTGGTCCCATGACTGTGAGATCATGACCTGAGCTGAAACTAAGAGTCAGACACTTAACCAACTGGGCTACCTAAATGCCCTAGCTTTTTTTGTATTTTTTAATTCAAAAAATTTTTAATGTTTATTAATTCTTTGAGAGAGAGAGGACAGAGAGAGAGAGAGAGAGAGAGAGAGAGAGAGAGAGAGAGAGAGAGAAAGCACAAGTAGGGGAGGGGCAGAGAGAGGGAGACACAGGATCTGAACCAGGCTCCAGGCTCTGAGCTGTCAGCATAAAGCCCAATGCAGGGCTCGAACTCACAAACTGCAAGATCATGACCTGAGTCAAAGTCAGATACTTAACTGACTGAGTCACCCAGGCACCCCTGTATCTATTTTTTAAAGAAATGAATATGGATTCCTTTTATCATGAGAGAAAATTTGTGTTTTGGTATAAAAAAATGCACTCTCTTGCAATTAGAAGAATGTTTTCTATTTTTTTTTGTATTGATGTAGTGTTCCTTAAGTTATATACAGTATTTTCCTGCTTTTTAATGAACAACAACAACAAAAAAACACTTAGAAAAAGTGTTGGCCAGGATTTGGGAACAGGCTGTGGTTAAACCACCCCTTTCTGATCCCACCCCCACATTTCTGCTCCCACTTCCCATTACCACCCCAACTCTAAAAAGTTAACCACACTAGCTAAAGTGGCCCATGGAAGATAAACAATAACATTTATTTCCAGTGAAATAAAAATGGTGTACAGTATCCAACCTGCTTGGACCAACATGTCTACGTGGATATTCACATAAATATACAAGACTCAGTAGGGGAGATCATTGTTTCTATTTGCACACATCCAGGTGGTTCCTAGCATTTCCAATTTTGCTTACAAATAAATAAAAGATTCTATTTTATTTACAAGTGGTCATTATTCTGAATTATGTCCACCAATGTCATATAACAAAAAAATGCTTTAACATACAGTAAGAAATAGGTTTAAGCAGATTTTAGGGGGACTAGTGAAAGCACTAGAGTATTGCTTCTATTTTTAAAGAAACCTCTTTTATTTTGGAATTGTGGAGGACTGTCTCAGCACATTTTTCACTCACTAGGCCATTTGTTGCTTTTCTTTCCTTTCCAACTCCAGCTTTCATTTTGAATCCCCTAAAAGTGAAGTGTTTCTTAGGGCAAAAACTAACATTTTGACTGATCTAAGTTCCATAAAGAACACCGTTTTGCATGCCACTAGTTTTTCCCTTTTCTAATTCCCAAGTCAGGCTGTAATTTTACTCTTCTACTTTTATTCAGAACCTTTAAATTAATAACATAAGAAACTAAACAGGAAGTTACATTTCCCTGATCTAGAAAGTTAGGAGGAAGATGGGGAACAGATGAGAAAACTAAAGTAGGAGAAGGAAGCCACCATATCTTGTTTTTGTTAATCAAAATCATATATTCAAACTTCTCCTACTCTCCTGACTGAAGAGATTAAACATCAGAAAGAAGTAGGGTATATTTTTCCAGCTGCCTATAAGTCATAATGAAAGAAATGATCATTTCCTGGGTCTACCCATAGTTCCAAATCTATTTAGAAAGAGGTCCACAAAAGTTTAAGCATAGCTCCTAACTAGTGCTTTAAAGGAAGATTTGATTTACATAGTTCATGGCCAAAAAATCCCCCACAACAACTTAGCCTTTATGCCATGACTAGTTCAAATACCATCATATTTGAAAATACCAACATATTTGAAATTACAATAATAACTGTTTCCATAGCAAATATGATAAACAAAAACAACAGATTTTGGCTCTGTTTTTCCGAATGCTGTTTGGAGCCAGTTTTGTTTAAGAAGCTAATCTGAACTAACTTACTTGGTTCAGGTGACTAGAGCAGTAGCATCCAGATTTTGGGATTTCACAAAGCAGCCAAGTTTCCTAAACGAGTGAATAAATAAATAAACTGGGGAATAATGAACATAGGGTCATTAACTTTTTATTTTACCAATGAGGAAATGATAAAAGCTTCACGGTCACCAATGATCACCATTACTTCACAAGAGAAAGGACATTTTAACAGAGGAGAAAAATCAAGAAGGGACTAATTTCATAATAAAAAATAAAATAATCCTTAAAAGGAAAAATTAGTTTTATGAAAAAAATTACTACATTTTCTCAGGATAAATTCTAATAAAACCTAATCGACTAGTATTCAGGAACACTGGGAACCACTCTAGTATTAAGGAGATCAACTTGCCATCCTTTATTCCCATATAAGCTAGTTAAGTTATATTGATCTGTTTCATGGCTCTAAAATGTGTATTAATGTGTATTTTTTGTTGCCTGTTAATTCACTGATTCAACTATTCAACAAATACTATGTGTGCTCTATTATATATTAGAAGCTGAAGGAGATTATAATCAGAGTAAGATTGTCTCTTGTCTTATGGCGCACAGAAAAAGTTATAATTCAAGACCAAACATGCCATTAGTGGGCAGAAATAGATCAGGGAAACCTGGGGGAGGGGACAGTGGGCAGGGAAAGCTTCTTGGAAGAGGTGGCATTTGAGGTGTATTGTAAGATAAGATTTCAATAGCTTATGTTTGTCTGGTGGAGGGCATTATGGAGGAAGGTTAATAAAATTATTCAAACCAATAAGACTAAAAGATTAAATACATTGAGGATCTTGAGAGTAATTTGGCTTGATATGAATAGGAGTGTACTGGGGAAATATGAATAGGACACTTTGCAGAGGATCTTCAAAGTCAAGGCAAAGGTATAGACACATCTAGTAAGCAAGGCATTGCCACCAAGCAGATGAGTGGGGATGGAAAGACTACTGAACTTGAGATCAGGAGCCATGAGCTTCAGTGTCAGCTGTATTCTTCCCATGAAAGCTTGAGAAATTCCTTTACCTTCTCTGAGCCTCTATTTTCCATCTGCAAAATGGAAATTAATGCTAATTAAATTAAATATGCAGTATATGAAAGTTCAAGGACAGTATTGGACATGCAGCCTGAAATCATTAGAGGGAATATTGTTGAATCATCAAAATTGAGTTTAGGAAGATGGTGGTATTCATCTGTGGGTTCAAAAAGAAAAACTAGAGAACAAACTGATGGTTGCCAGAGGGGAGAGGGTGGGAGATGGGCAAAATGGGAGGAGAGTGGGAGGTACAGTCTTCCAGTTATGGAATGAATAAGTCACAGGGGTTTAAGGTACAGCACAGGGAATCTAGTCAATGGTACTGTAACAGTGATCAGTGATGACATATGGTAGCTACCTGTGGTGAGACCAGAGCAACATCCAGACTTATCGAATCACTATGTGGTATACCTGTCACTAATGTAACATTGTGTGTCATCCAGGCTTCCATAAGACCAGTAAAGCGAGAGAGAGAGAAACTGAATGGGAGTGAAAGACAGGAAATGAGAAATTTGGGGGAAGAGAAATGACTGAATGGAAGGGAGAGCCATTTGGACTGCTTGCGTGGATGAGATGAAAGAGGACAGGTCCAGGGTGGTGACACATGTAAGCATGGGGCGGTGCTGTTTGCAGAGTTTGGGAGACTGTGGCCAGAAGACCTGTGAGAGGCGACAGTGGGGAGTTTGTCTTTGACTGTTGAATTTGAGGTCCTGGGGCTGTATCTGGGTGGAAATGGCCAGCAGGTTTAGGAAGTTAGGAGAGGAGTGAGACGCTGAGAAATAGATTAGGGCATCACCTGCAGGAGGAGAATCGACACCGTAAAGACACCGTTGCAATGCTGAGAGTGGGAGTGTCAAGGAAGGAGGGGACCAAGGACTGAGTTTCAAGTAGCTCCTCTACTGGGTGGTGAGCAAAGAGAGGAGGTGGGAAAGGGGGCAGAGAGCCGATTAGAAAAGTGAGAAGGACCCAGTGTTCCAGGAAGGCCATGGAACCTGAGAGAGAAAGTAGATTTAAGGACAAAGGGGCACTCAAGTGCCACATGCCACAGAGGCCAAAGACACAAGAGCAGAAGGATCAAAACAAGGAGCTCATCAGGGACTTCTGTGAGAAAAGTTCAGCAGTGTGGGAGGAGCAGGAGTCACGCTGCCAGAAAAGAGTGAAGAAGTTAGCTAAAAATATATATTAGTTTTATACTTTGAATAAGTAATGATGCTTATGAATCAAAAGCCATCAAAGCATAAAAAGAGAAAACTAGGTTTCTCCACTACTCCTCCAGTTTCTTTTGCATCCTTCCAGGAATATCCAGGGTAATTCCATGAATATGTAACACTTTTATTTTTTTGTTACAATTTTTTAAATGTTTATTTATTTTTAAGAGAGAGAGGAGGAGGGAGGGGCAGAGAAGAGAGGGAAACACAGAATCTGAAGCAGGCTCCAGGCTCTGAGCAGTCAGCCTAGAGCCTGATGGGGGGGTTCGAACCCACAAACTGTAAGATCATGCCCTGAGCTGAAGTTGGATGCTTAATCGACTGAGCCACCCAGGCACCCCCACTTTTAAACACCACACCAAAAAATACTACTCTGTTTCCCTTGACCACATGATTTCTTTTTTCTTTTTTTAAATATTTTTTAATCTATTTTTGAGAGACAGAGACAGCGCGAGCAGGGGAGGGTCAGAGAGCAAGGGAGACACAGAATCCGAAGTAGGTTCCAGGATCTGAGCTACCTATCAGCACAGAGCCCAACGCAGGGCTCGAACCCATGAACCATGAGATCATGACCTGCGCTGAAGCCAGAAGCCAGATGCTTAACCGACTGAGCCACCCAGGTGCCCCTTGACCACATGATTTCTTGGAGATCTCTCCTTTTGATGCGATGGATCCCTACGTGAAGGATAAATTATTGGGTTGGTCCTTTCCTTTACTGATGGGTATTTAAGTTTTTTCCATCAAGAAATTGATAACAAAACCCAAAATCTTCCTAGTTGACTAGATGAGACTCTAAAAGTCTAGATCTTGATGACCTAAGTGGTAGGACTCTTGTATTTGCTAAAAAAAAAAAAAAAAAAAAAAAGCTACATCCATCCTCTTCTCTCATCCCAGTTGATTTGGTTCTTGCCTTCATGGAAGGATTCCATTTCCTGCTCTGTAACCTTCCCTAGCTTTTCCAAATCATCTCATCATAAAGCTTTCTGGAAACAAAAAAGAAACTTCTGCTCAAAAGATTTAAATCCTGAATGCTAGGCATCTGAGTTAGCCTTTAGTTATGATCTCATAAAGTGTATCAATGTCAGGCTCGCGCTGAAGGCTTTTGGTCCTGGAAGTATCTTAGGAGTGGCCCAATTCGACCTCTTTATGTTTTAGCAGCAGAAACCAGAAAGCAGAGAAGTGTCATATGTTCCCCCCAATCGTGTGGCAGAACAGTAATGGAACCCAGGGTCTTTACTCCCAAACCAGTGTTTGACCTCAAACCAGACCTTGGTTTAAGTAGGGAAAAAATAAAGGGAAAATGTCTTTGGAATCTGGGAAAATATAATGCTGTACCTGGGAATGTGAGAGCCAGATTTCACTTTTCAGTTTGGACTGAATCACGGCACTGATTTGGGGAAGTCATGTGTTTCAGTTGCTCAGTTACACATTGGCCTCATACCACACAGGTCTTGCAGAAACTGTTGTGAAGGTTGATGAGGTAATCCTTATAAAATTCTGTTAGCTATTCAGATGAAAGCCACAACTGTGTCTAGAAATGATAGAATACTGGATATACAGCATAGACTTTTCTATCCCATATCAGATGCCATTAAACTTCAGCCAACCAAACATCTTATTGAGATGTTTATATATCTTATATATATCTTTTATATCATATATATCTTATCTATCTATCTGTTTACTTATTTTGAGAGAGAGAAAGAGCAAGTGGGAAAGGAGGCGGAGAGGCACAAGATAGGGAGAGGGAGAGGGTGAGAGAGAGAGAGAGAGAGAGAGAGAGAGAGAGAGAGAGAGAGAATCCCAAGCAGGACTCACACTGCCAGCATAGAGCCCAATGCAGGGCTTGAACTCATGAACCATGAGATCATGACCAGAGCCAAAGTCAGACGCTTAACTGACTGAGCCACCCAGGTGCCTCTCTTTGGTCATTTTTAACCTGGTTGATTCAAAGTTCCCATTCTATGAAATCAAGCCATTTGCAGCAACATGGATGGAACTGGAAGGTATTATGCTAAGTGAAATAAATCAGTCAGAGAAAGACAGATATGTTTTTACTCATATGTGGTTCTTGAGAAACTTAACAGAAGACCATGGGGGAAGGGAAGGGGAAAAATAGTTGCAAATAGAGAGGGAGGGAGACAAATCATAAGAGACTGTGGAGGCTGTGGGAGAAAAGAAAATGGGTGGTGGGCATGGAGGAGGGCACTTGCTGGGATAAGCACTGGATGTTGTGTGTAAGCCAATTTGACAATAAATTACATTAAAAAAACAAAGTTTACTTATTCTAGTTCCTTGAGTTTCAAAATAACACAGGGTCTTCACCATTTACTTTAAATGCTCTGCACCTTGGTTTCTCCATTTGCTAAATAAAGATACCTGGATTGTGAGGATTACACATTGTAAAAGTGGGCCTGATACAGCTCAGTGAGAGTTACCCACTTGAAAGTGGATGATAGTATGCGTAAACATGCATTCCATTAAAAAATAACTTTGTAGTGCCCAATGGTTTGTTTCTTTGGTTTTCAGGGGACACACTGAAGATTTCTGTAAGTGAAGTGACAAGGCTTCTAGCCTATGGAGATAGAGACAGGACAGTGAGGACAGCTGGGCTGCTTGCCCTGTGAGCCCCAAGTTTTCTCATTAAAAATTTGCTTCCTCAGCTGTCTTGTTCAACATGGCATCCTCAGCACCCAGGTGCTCAATCAATATTAGCTAAGGAATGAATACATTTATGATATCTATCCAAAGCCAGAAAAATGGAGGATGACCACAAAGAAGAAAGTCTGACTCACATCATAGATTTTTCCAGGAGAAAGGAAATAGAAGGAGAATTATATATGTAGGAATCGTGTAACTGTTGCCTAATGGATAAAGAGTATTCATGGAGACAAAAAATAGAGAAACAGCTGTGCAGTTGGACATGTTGGCCCAAGAATCACTGGGTTTTGTTTTCGTTTTTAGTGAAGTCAGGTATCTTAAGAAGGTAGTGGAGAGCCCTCCTTTTTGACAGTGGTATTCCGCAGAGATTTCCAATTTTTAAAAGAGATCATTCTGCAGGTGTCACAAAGAATACCCTATTAGAGTGTCTGTCTCCCTGAAAATGAATCCTCCTCTTTGTACTCAGGGTGTTTCTGTTAATAATAGCCTCCTACGATGACCCCCAGTTTTACAGCCGCCCTGAAAGTAAAAGCTGCTCTTTGTGTAGGCTCCCCTCCGCCCCATTCCTGAACACACTCCTCCCCAACTGGGGTCATCGTGATGCCGTTGCTACTAAATGTATCACCAGTGAATCAAAGGACAAGTCAGAGCAACTGCCTTTGTTTCCTTCTCTTCCTCATCATGTTTATTTAGGTTGAAATGGTTTTCAATAAAATTAGACAAGCATTTACCCAGCACCCACTGTGAACAAAGCACTGTGCTAGGTCACATATGCAACATAGAGTCAATTAGGCATGGTTTCTGGCCATGAGAATCTTGTATTGACTTGCAGGTTATTATAATGACTGGGAAAATGTTTTAGTGTCTCTCTTCAATATGTCCAGGCTACGGGTTTCCCTTAATTTGATTTGTTGCTCTAGAATTCAGTTGCAGGTGAATTTGAGTACATTGGATTTAACAGAAATCTTGAAAAAAAAAAAAAACCTCCCTGATCCCTCAGTTAGATGTTCTCTCTGCACTTTATAACTCTTAGAGCATTTACTTCTATTATAGTATATTTATCTATATACTTGTCAGCCTCCATAATCGAGGGAGAGACAGTTCCTGACATGTCCCAGTCAGGGCTGTCACATAGGGTGGCCAACTCTTCCCAGAGCACCCTGTTCTAACGGGCTGTCTTTCCTACTGGTGCCAGACAGGATCTATCTCCTGCCCCTGTACATTGTTCAGCCCATAGTAGTTGCTTAATTAACACTTAAGGACTAAGGATGGATGTCATTGTAGTTAATGCTTAAGTCATAAATAATTCTCATAATTTCCCATTTAAAGCATCTAATTTTAATTATTGAAAAATCCTGTGTTCTCCATATTTCAGATGAGAAACCCAAAACTCAGAAAAATTTAATAGCCAATAACACACAACTAGTAAACTGGCAGTTCCAAGATTTGAACCCAGGACTGTCTTACTTCCAAAGCCCATGTTTTCATTACTAAAGACTTTCTGATATTACCTGCCCTTAAGATAGAAGCAAGACAAATGAAGGACAAGGGGAAGGGTGTTGGACACTGCAATCTAAAAGGGTAGCTCCACCAGCAAGCAGGCCCTTTTGATCCCATTTAATACAGTTACCCCACCCTGAACCTACTAGAGCACTACCGATAAGTCTTGCTAATAATGTGGCTAGGAAAAGAGTGTAAAAAGGAGAATATGCCATAAGGTCGTGGATGTCATTTTTCAATAAGCTAACGAATATTAAGAATGTATTTCTCAAAGCAAGACCCTTTGCTAGGTCCCATAGGGGATAATAAAATTAACATGTGAATAATGGTTTACAAAGCACATTCATATAACTACCTTAATTTTCATGTTTATTCTGTGAAATAGGCATTATTATTATCTTGCAATTCTAGATACAGGACTGAGGGTCATAGAGGTTAAGCTGCATGGGAAGGCTTCTCAGAGGAAATGATTGCTGTGAAGAGGCTTGACTGCCAAGTAGGAGTAAGCCAGGTGGACAGAGGGACCACACTGAGCAAGGACACGGAGATCCGAAAAAGCGTGCCCTTTTGAGAAAATGAGAGCAGCTCTGACACAATAAAGCCAGACAGGTTTGTAGATGCCAGATCATGGTGGGTGGCAGTTTGCTGTGTGAAAGGCTTTATGCTTTATTTGAAGGAAACTGAGAGGCATTGGTGGATCCCTCACCTATAGAGAACACTTAAATGGAGAGCATGGAGTTGAGAAAAATACCCTGATGTAATGAAATGAATACAGGTGTGGAGCTTCTCAGGTTCTCAAGCCTGGCGAAGTCCCACGTGTGATGGAATCAACTCAATCAACTCTATTCATCTCTATAATTTTGTGGTCAAGCAGCGATAACACCCAACTCTTTAGGTGTTCATCGAGCTCTAAATGGGCTTTATGCACCTCTGCTTCGCCGCAAAGTGTGTGTCCCATGCCAACATTCTAATAAATATCAGTTCTCTTCGCCTCACCACTGTGCAGCTAAAATACAAGAGCTCTTGCGAGGCCTTTCTCTCTCCTCCCTTCCTTCCCTTTCCTCTTTCAGCAGGGTAAGCAGCGAGAGCCAAACGCCAGGGACTGGGAGGATGTCCACTCAGGCGAGCACTCCTAAGCGATCATTAAAAAACAGCCGCACCGAACCGGGGCGCGGGCGGGAGCGGGGCT
Source organism: Suricata suricatta (assembly GCF_006229205.1). Lineage (NCBI taxonomy): Eukaryota > Metazoa > Chordata > Mammalia > Carnivora > Herpestidae > Suricata > Suricata suricatta. The sequence continues at coordinate 146,852,460 of NC_043702.1, forward strand.
GGGCATGCTCAGAGGGCCGGGCTGGCGGGCGGCCGGGATCTCAGCGGCCGGAGGGAAGCTGGGTGGGGGCGCAGGCCGGAGCGGCGCCAGGGCGCATGCTCAGTGCCCGCTTCTGCTCATTCCATCCAGTGCGGCAGCCGGAAAACCGCAGCGGCGGCGGCGGCTGACGGGGAGCGACCGAGCCGGGCGGCGGAAGGGGGGAAATTTCGAGGGCAGAACTGATAAGGCAGGACCGAGAGCCCGGGATTTACGGCCTCTCGCGGGCCGCCGCCTTCGCCGTCCGCAGGGAGGAAGGCCCGGGAGGCGGCGGCGGCAGCGACGGCGACCGGAGAAGGAGGAGACGGCGACGGGAGGGGAGCGCGGAGGAGGGGCCGGGCCGCCGGCGGCCTGGGAGCCGCAGTGATTTTGACGTTTTCCTCCGTTCGGTCTCCGGCGGCCCCCGACCGGACTGCGCTGGGGGGGCCGTCCCCGTCCCGCGCGCCCGGCTCGTCCCTCCGCCCGCCGGGGCCTGAGGGGTCTCCGCGCTCCGCAGGAAGGGAAGGGGGAGGCGGGGGCGTGCGGGCACTGCGATGGCGGGGACATTTTCCACAACGTGATTGTTAAAGCCTCCCCCCCTTCCTTAAAATTCTGGGCCCTTCCAGCCTCCCCCCTCCCCCCCAGCCCGTGTGACTAAACGGAGACAAAGGGGAGGCGGCCTCGCTCACACGCGCGCTCGCGGGGCGGGTGGCTCGGCGGGGCGCCGGCGCGGGGCGGGCGGACGGACGGACCGACGGACGGACGCTGCGCGGTCACATTCCTATGCCCGGGAGGAGCGGCGGCGGCTCCTACGGGAGGCGGCAGGCTCGCGGCGCGGACAGCTGAGCTTCTCCTCCCCGGTCGCCGCCCGG